>NW_008795921.1:589852-598258 GCF_000699145.1 Aptenodytes forsteri | reverse complement strand
GCAAAAAAAAAAAAAAAAAAAAACCAAAAAAAAACCCTCCACAAAAACCCCACCCAATGGGCCTAAACCCACTATTATCTCCACACACAAATTGACAGAATGCAATGATCCATTCCAAATGTTTCCACACTTACTGCATCCAGACACCTCCATACCTGACTCAATGACCATTTTTCACCCTGTTCACAAGTTCTCACTTCAGGCTTTGCTTTCTCCATCATCAACTCCCTCCTTCTCTGAAATTCTAGTTCCTCTTCAGCATTTTCTCTCTGCAAGATAAATAACTCTTTAGACTGTGTATCACTGGAAATAGAACTCTATCTTTTTTTGCATAACATTACCTCAGAAGTATTTCTTACAAATACTGTGATGAAAAGCGAACAAAGAAGTAAGCAGATACTATATACTTGCAGTTTCAGTGCTAACAGGTAGATAATGTAAATCTAAACAAAGTATGTCATAAAGAATACCAGTTCACCAGTCAGGATACAGATCAAATAATAAGCAGCACGTATCACACTGTAAAACTCCAAATCATACTTTATATACTCTCTGTAACTATAGTGACAGTGCTCTGGGAAAACATTAATTTTCAGTTTACAGAATATTTTTGTGTTATCCTTAATGAATGTACTGTTTTTCTACACCAGAACGGGGAGATAGGGGGGTGGGATGGCAGATGAGTATGCATAGCTGAGCTATGAACCGGCATACATGAAAGCCGCACATGGGGAAAAAAAAAAACTAAGATGTAAAAGTAACTGATAAACCCAGAAAAATTTTATATATACACATATGAAAAAATAAAAACAATTCCATAAAAATGATAAAGAAGAATTAGTTTTGTCCTCCAACCTACTATTTTTTCCCCTTCCTTACTTCCCTTCCCTAGATTAATAACTGATGAAATTGTTGGCTCATTCCCTGTTTCCTCCCCAAAATATTTTGTAATAATACACTCATTAACATACCTGACCAAGGGAAGACATCTCCATCTGCATTTGACCACTATGTATAAAGATAAACAAATGCAAATATGTAATTCATTGTGTAGAAACTTGAATATGATGAATCTAACAAATGCATTATTTTTTTCTAAAAAAGGTAGATAAACACACTTTACTGTAGACTCCTGAAATTCTAAAGCTGTTGCTGGTTCCATGGGATACAGATTCACACCACTGCTCTCTGAAATATCCATGCTTAATCTGCAAGGTTTGAAATAAAAACATTGCACTGGGGTATAGCTTTGGTAACCATTCAGTTCAGTATTTAATTTCAAACAAATGGAAATATGAAATACTTCTATAGTCATGGTTCTAACCTGCTCAGTGTTATCTCTCAACAACTTTTTGAAATGCCTCCTGATGCTTCACTATCACCAGTTCAGTCAAAGCAACGTTAATGCTTTCCTCTGCAAAATGTCACCCTGAGCAATGGCTTGTATCAAAACAAAAGGACCTGCTTACTACCAACAACCATGCCGTTATCTAGAAGACGGTAGATTTCTATATCCAACTTCCAGCACCCTGTGTTCAAGAAGCCACAGCCCTGGTTAGACATTCAAGTTCAATTTACAGTGAATGAAAATAAAGCAGCGCAACAGTAAATTCACAACAGACAAAGATCTGAAAGAAAGCAGTGAATATAGGAAAGGGGATATAGGAATCTGAAACAAACATCTGAAAATACTGAAAAAGATTGAGTCTGAAATCTTTTTCCTTTCCAGAACTGAAATGCTGCTTATGTGCACGCAGGGTATGCAGATTTGAAACTGCAAAACGCTAGGACAACAGTAACTGGACAAGCGTTTTACAAGTTTAGTAGTCATATCCATTAGTGGAAATAGCTCCAATTTATATGCTCTACACTGAACTCTAGTCAGTGCATGTTAGCCATGTCAGCATCTCCTACTGTTTCAGCCCCTACAGTGGTTTCTCTTTCTAACTCCTAAATGGTCTTCAGTGTGAGATAAGGATAATTCTGGCTGGAGCTAGTTATTTCAACTAGGTTATCCTGACTAGGTGGTCAGAGTTTTACTGATGCACGAAGGAAACCTCTTTGGGGAAAGTTATAATTTTTGACATGCTCTAGGTTTAAGTTAAAAGCACATGAAGGCTTTTGTGCATCTTAAACTAAGGAGCAATGGAAGCATTTAAAAATTCCTTTGTGGATCTGGATAAAGACAAAAACTATTCAGTATGAAAAACAAGATTTTCCTCACACTGCTTTATATAATGCAAATATATAACAAACTGCCATGTAATCCAGTAATTATAAAAGCAATGATGAGGAACCCATGGCCCAGAGGACTGAAAGTCTACAGTGTGATTTGGCAAGTATTAAGCAGCTGGGTGTATCTTGCTGGGTAAGTCTGTATGTTAACATACAGGAGACATACATTGAAAAGCTTATATAGTGGTCAGTAAATTAAAAATAAATACTCATATTTTAAGGTTAGAAAGTGCAGCCGCAAAAAGAAAAAAAACAAACAACACTATGTAAAAAAAACAGTAGAAAAATACAGACACGCATGACATGATTAGCCATTTTTAAAAGCCGCATTTCAAATTTACCGTAGTGTGACTAATGAAAGCACATCTGAATATGCATGGAGAAACAGACTAATTTTCTGTATTTTATTGCCCTTTTTAATTTAATACGAAAAACTAAATATGTAGGAGATATTGGGGCAATATTTGACAAAAACCAAAATGACAAAATTTAAGTCTAACAACTGAAATTTTTTTAATGTTGCTTTTTTCCAAACCAGACTTTTTCCTTTAATTGCAACACTTCTCCCACAAAGTAATAAGCCTCATATGAGGTGCAGAAGCAATGGCATACTATCTCACAGAAACCACAGGAACTAAAAAGCTTTCCTAAGTTGTATGACTTTTTATTAAGTAAAAATACTTGTGATTCAAGTATTTAGTATATAATTCAAGAATTCAAGTATTCTTTTTATGATTCAAAATAAAGCCAGATAATTGTCTCTCTAGAAATACTAACAGGAGTGAATTTCTGTCCTAAAAAGTACAAAGGTCTGCTAGGTGAAAACGCGGTACCAAAATAGGCATTTAAACTAAAGAACAGTGTAGTCGCAAGAACAAACAGCTACGGTGAACTGGCCAAGGGAGGAAGGAGAAACAAGGATACTTTAGGCTGGAAGTGACAAGGAGGTTTCTAGTCTTCAGAGAAATTAAGCTCTAAACCAGCTACCTCATAGAAGTAATGAAGAAAAATGAGTTACCTAGTTTTGAAATGAACTTAATTTCTGAAGGTGGTTACACAAAGAAAAGCAATAGCAAGCATCTGGACAGAACTACCTACACCACTCTTGTCAGTCCTTTTCAGCAGGACAAGCATTTATTTTCTTTTAAATAACTTACTCCGTTTATTCACAGATCCAGAGTCATTCCACCTGACTTTAGCCACTTAAAACAGGCACCTAAATTATAAAACATTGCCTTCTGTAGTCAGGGGATATCTAAATAACTTTCTCTAGCTGCCTCTTCCTCTTTTTGATTTCAGAGGGAGACTACAGAAACTCCACCACTAATTCAGGTCTCCTTTATGTGCTCCATTGAGGTGGGATGAAGCTGGGCCAGAAGACCTTCTCCAATCCCCACAAAATACACCAAGCATTAGTAAGTAGAGGAGAGTTTATAGTCCCTAGAAGAAATGTGACTATCCTAGACAAAACTTCAAAAAATCACAGTAGTGTACACGAGATGAATGGTTAAGAGGTGTCTCCACCTCTAAATTTAGGTTTCTTTTAAACCTGAAATCCTTCTTAATTTACTGGGAATCTTGACTAGATACTCAGAGAGAGAATGCAAGTTTCCTTCTTAACTATCTAAGCGCCTCCTGAGAAACATCAGTATGCTAACAAAGCACCTTGTAACTCCAGAAAACTTTCAATTATCAGTTAAAGAACTCCTCCAAAGCCATTCACAAAAATTTTAAATACATTACATTAAGACACCAGCTATTGTAAGCATACCTGTTGGGATCTTGTAATAAATCTACTGCTTCTCTTAGTTGTTCTATCATCGCTATATCAATAGTTTGTTCTTCTGATAAATTTATTCTACAACAGAAAAAAAAAACATTCAAAAAGAGGTACAACAGCAATTACCAAGAGTAGTCTGAATTTCAGTTTGTGAGCTGTATCTTCCAACTGGCACGCAAATAACTACAGAGGGGAAAAAAACCCAGCCTCTGTGCACACTAGTATGTCCTGAATTTAGGGAAAGAGTTTCTTCTGAAAAAATACTCCAGCACTTTGTCCTTAACAAAGCCCCCCAACCCAATACATACATACATGAACAAATGTGATGAACTAAAACTTTTAGCATTTCAATAAAACAGACTGACTTCTAAAATTCAAAATTTATTTACCAATAGTTGACTCTTATTAACTGCGCTCATCACATATATTGTTTTAACATAAGTACTAAATACAAGGATTTTTTTAATGGTCCAGCATGCTTTCTTTTGCTTTTCAACATTTGTAATTCTTTTTGGGGTTTAGAAACACAATCACCTGTTAGTTCTGCCATTAAGGCTCTTTCAGAAAGTACTTATTCTTCCCTTCCTTCAATTTTTATTTTTATATCATATAGGACTCCACTGTTCTGCTTAGTTACAACTTCACAGTACACTGTCATGCTAAATTCCCTTTTCTTACGCACTCTTCTCAGCAACTGATGTTCACTTGCTCTGCTCTTGAATTAATGTCTATGAATTAATGATTGTTTCAGGGTTAAAATTATGACAAAAGAAGAAAAAAGACTGAGGGAATTTTTCCAATTAAATTACATTTTTAAAAACGTACATTAAATTTAGATCTTACACGATTTGATAAAATCCCTTTTTACCAATGCCATTAACAGACTAAATATCAAAATACCTAGTTAAAAAACTTGCATTCTACATAGGTAAAAAATATTACAGCATTATTGGTGCATACCAATTAATTAGTTGTAATATAACATCCACTCTATTAGGCAATAACATGTAAAACATTGAGCATACACGAAGTGCAAGGCTGTGCTTCTGTTATGCCTCCAAGTCTACAAAATTATTAACTGATAAGGAAATGCCAGTTCTGGTCAATCTAATTAAATGACACAGCTAATTACTTATAGATACATAAAAAATACTTACATTCCATCTGTTTGCCACTGTGTGTCCTCTTCTATTCTCAATAATTCATCACACTCTGCTGCTCTGCTCTGTAAGCAGACAAAGTGATACTGAGAACTGAACTTTGCGATTAAGTAGGCAGATAAATTTTGCTTTCAGACTCAGCACTGACCTAATTTATGTAACAGTTTAGGGTGGCTAGTTGAAGCAATCCAACACTTCTGCTCCACTCCTCACTCTACCCCCTTTTAAGATACTGATTACAAGATCTTCTATTCACTGTTCAGATTTTATTGAGGTCAACAGCACTTACCCTCCTTTAACTGTAAAAAGAAAGTCAAGCAGCATGAGAATTCTTTATTCTATGTCCCAGATTTCATTTGTGCCTTTCTGGTGTATGAAAACAATGCTTCAGTTAAAGCACGACCCTAACTCTCCTCTTACTTGCTCTCCTCCCACAGCCAGATTTGTTTACAGAGCAAGGAAATTCCAAATATGCAAACAGTAGCAATTATGTACTTCATCCATAATTGTTAACAGGACTCCTACTTGACAATTTTAACAGCCATGAATAATTTAAAAAAAAAAATCAGAACAAAAACTGCATGCAACAATTCGTATCAGTCAGCCAGTTATTTTGGGTTCAACGTAGGCATAAATTAGAGCCCCCACTGTCCTACTTATAACTATGAAGTGCTACTTATTAGAAACGTGACTCTCTCTTTTATGCTTTCATTTGGTGCTTTGCAATTTTATTTTCTCTTTCATCTCAGATAGGCAGGAACACTGAAGTAGTTCAGCTGCCAGTAAAGACAGAAGCTCTCTGAATGGATATGCATTTGTACTAGTAGAGAATTAAGAGCAGAAAACAGAGAGGCTTATCCTCTTTTGTGTCATGTGTTTGGCACATCAGTCACATCACTCTGTACCAATAAATGCTATCCAACTCTGCCAGATGTGTCACTGAAGAGTGTACCAGCTTCTCTAACATTCCCCAAAGATGGCCCATTCCCCAGAAGAATGAATAAAGCCATTCTTTTTTCTTTTTCTTCTCCTTACAGGAATGAAGTACATGATTTTTCCCATACGAAGGGCATATATCATAAGATGACAAAAATGCAGCACTTATTCTAGAAGGTGATCCTCAGTCTCTGGGCGTAATTATATAGAAAGATAAACAAAGGCATATAAATTAGGACTAACATTTGAAAAATTGCAAAATCCTCAAAGCCTAAGCTCCTTTTTTGCACTGCAAGTTGTACTGATTTTATGTATGGTTTGGTTAACCAGAATTTCAATTTTAGAAGACCACCCCCACTGTCCCAAAAGGCATTCTAGCACATGACTAAATATAAACCAAAGAACACAACAGATTCAGAAATCTGCACAAGAAGGAAAATGCCCCGAGTTCAAAATCCTCAGAATAAAATGGATGTACTACCTGTTCAAGTCACCAACTGCTGATCTCAACTGCCATAACGTTAAGGACATATAAAAATTAAAAGAAATTAAACTGCTCACTCTGGCAATATTCTTATACTGAAATTCAATACAGTAACTTATATTTTACTGAACCAGTGTCTGCAACACATTATTTCAGATAATATTATCTTATTATGAGAGATAACATTCCCAAGGGAATAGTCTTCAAATGGTACACTACTGAAAATCAAGATAATGAAGTGAGAAGAACAAGGAAAGGAAATACAAAGTGTGTGTATATATATATAATATGATGTACAGCCAGCTTCAGATGCGTGTATCCCTTTGTCAGAGGAGAATGAAAGTATTCTATCCCCTTTTACCTAGTTCATTCACCTCAAATGTGCGCACTTCCTGAAAATTTCTATGCAGGAAACCTACGATAATTTGTTAACATTTTAACTATCTAAAAATAAGAAGTTTTTAGTGTAAAAGTCACAAAAGAACAAGCCAATATAAGATAACCCAGTGTCCTAAACATCCAGCAACTATAAATAACTCTTCCCAATAATCAATGAAGTTATAGACAATACACTATTGCCATTTTAAACACTACTGAATTCACATTTGTATTTGTAAATAACAAAAAATAATAAGCAACATGTATTTACTTTGTAAATAAAGTCTTCCGATAACTACATGTCTTCAGTAACTATGAAAGGGAAAAGGTTTGGGTTTTTTTTTTTCCTTTGTTTTTAAATGCTAGTCCTCTGTGGCTGCCACCTCAGAGACTCTGCAACTAGCCAAAGAAGATCTGCAAGAGTTTTGTTGCTAGGAGGAAAAAAAAAAAAAAGGTTGCTCGAATAAAGAGATCTTTTGCAGAACCAGAAGTCTGCTTCCAAGAAGCTGGAAGGCCACATCCTTTCTCTTTCCACTATTACTTCCCAGCACATTTTTTCCTATAAGCAATGAAAGATGGAAGTGATACAATGCCTCTTTGCACCCCTTAAGAATCTCCACAGAAGGAGAAAATTAGTCTAAAAATACCCATACTAGATAACCCCTTCTGGCCTACAAATCAAGAGGAGCCATCACATCCACAGGAATGCTACAAAATACTACTATTTCTCAAATATCTTTGCATTACAAAGGATCTAGCAAAAGTATCCAGCAAATAAATTTTCACAGAAAAAAAACCAAAACACTTGCTCAAAATTTCTCTAGAATCTTTCAAAAACTCCTCAGTCTACCTAACTACATTTAATTAAAATTCATCAGGCAGTTCTTGCTATATAATAAAGCAAGTGAATTTCATGAGTTACCACACAACAGCAATCACTAATGATTCATAACGCATTTCTATGGATTCTGTTGCAGCTTTCTCAGACACATATGTCTAGACATGTTCCACTAAACCTAATGCCACAAATAGAAAAAAATGAGTAAATGACAATATGAATGGGGAAAATACAACTTAAAACAGACAAAAAGGCACAACAGAACAATTTCTAAGAGGTCATTCATTATGAAAATGCACTGGTGAGGCCGCACCTCGAATACTGTGTTCAGTTTTGGGCCCCTCACTACAAGAAGGACGTCGAGGTGTTAGAGCGTGTCCAGAGAAGGGCAACGAGGCTGGTGAAGGGTCTAGAGCACAAGTCTTATGAGGAGCGGCTGAGGGAACTGGGGTAAGAAAGAGTGGTGAAACATTGGACCAGGCTGCCCAGGGAAGTGGTTGAGTCCCCCTGGAAGTATTTAAAAGACAAGTAGATGAGGCACTTAGGGATATGGTTTAGTGACATGGTGGTTGTTGGGGCGGCAGTTGGGCTCGAA
>NW_008795921.1:586582-589777 GCF_000699145.1 Aptenodytes forsteri | reverse complement strand
GGACATGGTGGTGTTGGGTCGACAGTTGGACTCGATGGTTTTAGAGGTCTTTTCCAACCTTAATGATTCTATGATTCTATGAAAAACAGTTCAAAAAGAAAGCACATTTGGTAGTTCCCTGACAAGAAGCCATGTGCCAGGAAGATGCCACATGACTGATAAGCAAGTACTCGTTAACCATGACAGAAAGACAAGAGTAATACTTTCAAACGGATTAAACAACTACCTATGACGTGTAACCAGCAATCCAGAGCACCAGTGTTCAGTAATGAACATACATACAAAAAAGACTGATGGGTACTATCTCCAAGTTTCTTATTGTGGATAACCTATGTTTTCTTACATACTTCATTATATACACACACGTTTTGTTATACTCACAATTACACACACAATTATTCAAATTATTCAATGCACTTTCCTATCACCTATAGCATCTACAAAGTTCATAATAGAGTCAGTGTATACTCCCAAAATCCATCAAGAAAGGAAGTTGCCAAATCTTGTAAGAGGTAGGTTCCTAGAATAATACATTTTATTTTAGATATAATATAATTTGTCTTTAAAGATCTCTCAATTTCTACTATAATTTTAAAACATTTAAGAAAATATATTTTAATACCGTAACATTATTTTGTAACTTTAACCACCACAGCTAACTCTGAAAGTCTTCTTGCATTTTATTAATGTAGCAAATGCAAAAATTGCTCAATTAAAAATATAAAGCAAATAGTAGCAAACATATCTGCCACTTTTTCTTAAAGCCTTAAACATAGTTACAGGATAACTCGCACATATACTAGAAAAAGAGATATGGGTAAATTGACCTCCTAGATTAATTATAGATTACTTAAAATAACTTTAAACCTACCTGTTTATTTTTGCCTTTTGTATTTTTTATGACAATGAATATTAATTGTGGTCTTTTATTCATTAAAATGTCTGCAGTTTGTCATTCCTACTTGCTCCATACTTATGAAAGTAGTGAAGATATTTCCCCCCATTTAAAATTGTCACAAACTTGCCTTAATGTAACTCATAAATTCAGTAGTAAGGGTATCCGATTCATCACACTGGTTTCCTGTTTCTCTTGACTTATCACTGACAATCAAGTGAGAAGATCCCTGATGGAATCCCACTAATAACAATAAAAAAAAAGATAGAAGAATGATTTCTGGTTCAGCTCAACATTTGTTACTCAACACAATTTAAGTGTATTAAATTATGGAGCTCAAAAAGAAGCAAAGTTTAAATTCAAAGCATATTAAAAACCTCAAGCAAGTTAAAATTTTTGCATTCTAAGGAGTGATGCCAATTAATTTCAAAGTTGTAATAAATCAATACCTTGGGCTCATACAGTTGTAGATCAGAAGCACCACAACAGGCATTGATGGAGTCAGTTTTGAACTACACCAAATATGTCTTGCCAGTACCACTACAAGAACACAGCTGGACAACTAGAGAGTATTTTAGGACATTCAGATGTCTCAGCCAGTGACTTGCAGTTTAATGCAACTTCAGAGTTATACTATAACAAACACTCAAACTCTCAGCAGAACTCAAACCAAATGATTCAGAGCCTATGCCAATCTCTTGCTTACATATACTACTTCCAGGGATATGAGGCAGTAATAATTTTCGCCTCTGCTTGAAGTGGTCTGATCCTATAACTTACCCTCTCCAGTGTGCCAATAAACACTGTAGGTAGGATGTAATGTATTTACTATCTCACTTAGTATTCTACCGAATTCTGATGAGTATCTCAAGTGAAGTTCATTTAATCTAGTATGTAACACTGGGGAAAGGCTGATCTTCTATTTACGTGGTTTCCATATGCAACTCACTGAGTTCATCCTGCCATTTATCATTAGTATGTGCAGACCTTGGAGAAACATTGTTTATCAGTATGTAGATATAATTTAGAAAAATGTAAGTTACTTTAATAAAATTTAGATAAAATTAAACCTTCTCTCAAAATCTGAAGAGATTTATTTCTTTCCAGGAGAAACGCTGACTTTGAATAATAAAGCTTTATATATGCATTAAGTCCAACTACAGAAATGGACTCTGCTTTTGTACAAGATTGATGCTTGTTGGGCTGTGATTTTTGCAAACTGAATTTAGTCTTACACATATAATTATTGACAGAACTTCCCCGTATTTAACTTCCACTTTTTTTACATTCTAACCTTTTCTTGAGTTAGCATGGTGACCTGAATCTTCCTTTACAACCTGATCTTCTTCCACGATGTCCGACATTGGAACATTAAAGCTGAGAGTATCTTCATCAGATGGCTAAGAAGAAATAAGAGAAACACTTGTTTCAACTCAAACCAAAACTGATAAAAACGTATATATTAAGAAGAGTGCTCACTAAAGAGCGGCAGACTAATATGGGAGAGGATACCAGAGCATCCAACATGACCAAATCCTGCTGTAGGAAGCTGTAGTCATGCTGAATACATCCTCACAGTAGGCTTGCCAAGCAGTACAATTCATCTGTTGTCTTTTCCTATCTTCCTCACTGTGCTAGTCCTCTCCTTGCAGTGACACCATTGCACTGTGCTGCTCTCTGCATGCCTTCCTGGGACAGTTGAAAATAGGGGCTCCTTGTAGCCATCATAGTCTGTAGAAAAACTAGAGCCTCATATCACAGTCCTTTTTTCTTTCCCTCCAAGACTCTTCTCCCCTGCATTACCATGCAGCTTGTTAATTTAATGCCTAAAGAAAGCAAGATGAGCTTTGTAGGCTGAGGCAATATCTTTTATTAGATTAACTGGTAGAGCTGAAAAAAGCATAAACTCTCAAGTACACTAGCTTTTCTTCATTGGCTTAAAAGCTTATCCATTTTTTTCACCTGTATTAGCTGGTACACAAAAACACATTACTTTTATCTACAAGCTTATCCTGTCTATGACTTTACAGATAGTCGCTACACAAAGAAGCTCTGACACACTAGCCTTCACTTCTCTCCCATGCTGTTCTGTAGGACTGGCAGCAACCTGCTCACAGTGGGACCTGCTCACATTCTCCCCTGAGGTGAACTACAGCAAAAACTAGTATGCCTTTCATACAGTTTCCCACAGCATTCTCCTGAAGAAACTGGCTGCTCATGGCTTGGACGGGCTACTCTTCACCTGGGTAAAAAGCTGGCTGGACGACTGGGCCCAAAGAGTTGTGGTGAATGGAGTTTAA
>NW_008795921.1:583105-586006 GCF_000699145.1 Aptenodytes forsteri | reverse complement strand
CTACCTGAAAGGAGGTTGTAGCGAGGTGGGTGTCGGTCTCTTCTCCCAAGTAACTAGTGATAGGATGAGAGGAAATGGCCTCAAGTTGCGCCAGGGAAGGTTTGGATTGGACATGAGGAAAAATTCTTCACTGAAAGGGTTGTCAAGCATTGGAACCGGCTGCCCAGGGAAGTAGTGGAGTCCCCATCCCTGGAGGTATTTAAAAGACATGTAGCTTAGGGACATGGCTTAATGGTGGACTTGGCAGTGCTAGGTTACGGTTGGACTTGCTGATCTTAAAGGTCCTTTCCAACCTAAATGATTCCATGATTCTATGAAAAACACAGTTTCCAGAAGAGGCCAAGTTTTTATTCTTGCTCTACCTCAGGATAGAGAGCTTACCACTAGAACACTCTGTCAGAGCTTTGCAAATCTATTTCCCAACAACGCACTGCTGATGCTCATTCTTTAGATGCTCTGTGTTTCTGCAACTCGCTACTCTGTGCGTACATATTCCATACATGTATTCTGTAATTATAACTGCTATAATACATATATAGTAGTTTGTGCCATATCCTTTAAGAATATATTTTTTAAGGAAATGGTATTTCTCTGTTTATCAGTTCAGCCCATTATAACAAAAGATCTGCAATGGAATGGGAGATTATTACATACAACAAGTTATTCAATTCCATAGTCACTAGCTTCCAGTAGAATTATGCTATTCTTGCTATTATGCCATTTGTTCATATTCCATGCAGAAAGTATTTTTTTTTTAATCCTGAATCTAAGGTTTGTGATAAGGAATGGAGCAAATCTGCTTTGCTCTTAAAAAACTGTATCAAAGATACATGTGATTATCATGTGATTATTCCTATTTGCCAAGAATACCCTGGACTGAACACATTCTGTAAATGTGGACCACTGTAAATGTGCTTCTTTATGAATAAAACATATGTTATTAACTCTATGAATTCACTGGCTGTATTCTTCTGCTGAGAAAAAATTCAAAAGGATATTCAGGGACTTGGTAAAGCCTTATCAAAATGATGAAGCTTTATAATGAAGTGAACTAACACTGCAGTACTGTTCCTATTTGTCAATTTTAAAAATAGATTTTAAATTTTAAAATCTATTTTAGTTTAAACAGAAACAAATTAGTATCTCAAACAGAAAATAAACAAACCACACTCCAAGTATGCTAAGCCCAAAATTCACTAGTTCTTTTAGACCTGAAACAATGACAATCCAACAGCTTAAAAAAAAAAAAAAAAAGAGACATGCACAATATAAACTCATTCAGACAACCAAGGTTACAGTGAAGTTCTTTCTCTTTCTTTCAGGTTGTATCTCATGTGACATTTAAGCACTAAATTTAGTTATTCTAGTTCAAAGATTCATGATTTGTTAATTTCACAACTATCATTTGTCTGAATACTAAAACAGGCAAGATTTTTTTCTCAGCAGAGTAACACACACAGCTTTTAGGAAAATATTTTGGAGTGTTGGTTTAAAAAAAGCCATGGGCCATTCAATTTGGAAACAGAAAATCATTCCTTTAACAGGCTATGTCTCACTTTCAGGGCCTACAGAATTCTGCAATTGATTTTCCAGGTGCTTCCTGCCAGTACACTGTGAAATAAAAACTATCCAAAGCAGCTTGCAATAATACAAAAGTATCGCTCCTTCACAGGTGAAACACTGTATCTCACTTCCTTTGTCCAGTTCTATTTTTATTCAGCTGGCAACAGAAGATGACAATAGACATAAAAATAAAAAATACCTAACATTATTCCAACATTGAATTCAGATGATGCATTTTGAAAGAATCTTCATATACATTCTTGCTGGTACTAATGCATCACTCTTATGGGTAATAAAGCAGGGACACCATCTGGATCTTAACAAGTACCCTGTTGTTCTAATGAATTTTAACTAAGGAAAAAATAAGGCCAAAGGGAGGTGGAAAATGAATGAAAATGCTATACTGTTCCTAAAAGATGAGGTACATGAGTGCACTACCTTAAAGCAGAATTTGCCTTCAAGTTGCTGCAACCAATTTTACAGCAACACTACACTGTATCTTTCACTTGAAATGCCCAAGATGACTATAGCTCTGAAGAATTGACCGTGTAATGACCCTACCAACAAGCCAGACAGAAATACGTGAATTGTTCATTTCATCGAGTACTTCCTCTTATGTGTATGGACCCAAAGCTAAGTAGCAAGCTTCCTAAAAAAATGCATTAGTATTCAAACAAATGATTCATTTAAGTTACCGTTTTTAAGTCGCACAAATGCAAAATGACATTGTAGTATTTTCTGTAAGAGCTGAAATTCAGCAGCCACTAGCCTTCAGACTAAACTGTAGTTTGTTTTTATATGTCTGATATATTTTAAAAACCCTCCAAAAATGTGTTTTAATGATCACTTTATGATTGATCATTTAATGTTTATCTAATGTTTGGTATGTAGATTTCTGATTGCAATTAACAATGTACATGAATCTGTATTCCCAACATGCTAATATTTCTTGCACAATTCTCATGTGTAACACAGGTATTAAAGGTCACCTCAGAAGGAAAAGTGAGTCGTGAATTTACTACCAAATACATTTGGGATTACTGATCTCAGCATCTATTTTCTCCTTAATAGTAGAGCAGTAGTCAGGCGGGGATGGAATGAGTAAATAGTTCTCATATAAAAAGCCTTTGTGCTAATAAAAATGTATTGGTTCACTGTTGGTTGTCTTTAAAACAATTTTTTGCAATTTTTTTTTTTCCCAATAGCTACATTTTGATTACAGTTTGATCGCACCTCGAATACTGTGTTCAGTTTTGGGCCCCTCACTACAAGAAGGACGTCGAGGTGCTGGAGCGTGTCCAGAGAAGGGCAACGAAGCTGGTGAAGGGTGGAGAACAA
>NW_008795921.1:556229-582855 GCF_000699145.1 Aptenodytes forsteri | reverse complement strand
TTAAACATTGGAACAGGCTGCCCAGGGAAGTGGGTGAGTCCCCATCCCTGGAAGCATTTAAAAGACGTGTAGATGCGGCACTTAGGGACATGGTTTAGTGGGCATGGTGGTGTTGGGTCGACAGTTGGACTCGATGATCTTAGAGGTCTCTTCCAACCTTAATGATTCTATGATTCTATACAGTAAAGATGATCTATTTTCTAAAGGTGTTATTTATTGCTAAAGACAAAATTCTGGAACAACAGTTTCATTAACAAGCTAACTCAGCTTCAGGAGGTGTAAGAATGGCAAAACAGTTTGTAAGTGTCTCTGAATAAACTGCATACTCTTACAACCAGAGGGAAACCATTAGAAGTCTGGCTAGAAATCATGATAATTCTGCTTCATTTCCATCTATCAAGAAACTTGCCCACATACTTGGAAATCCCTGTGGGTTTTATTTAAGTGCTTTTGTATTTAAAAGACCAATCAGCATGTAAGTGGATTCATTTTCAATTTGCTTTTTAGTAACTACAAATTCAGTACCTAAGCTTGATTCTTTATATCTTTGTTTCAAAAGCAATAGAATCTCTTTTCCTCAAAGGAGGAGAGAAACAGTAAAGAATCAGTGTAAAATTATTTTAAGTAGCAAGAAGCCCATTCTTTTATTGTGACCTGAATTTCCCATTAGGTCAGACCACAAATCCCATTATTTGTACATTTCAGAAAGATCATCCCTGACTTATATTGTAATTATTTACTTATTTATCATTATTTATTCAGTTAAACTCCAGCTAGATTTAGTGTCCTGTTCAGCTGAGCAGGGCCTCAGAAAAAAGGTCTAGGAAAGTCAGCTGTAACCGCTTAGGACAACACTAGTCTCAGAAAGCCATCCATTTTCTTCGTTCAGTCAGACAACTTAGTTCAGAAAGAATTCTGACGGCTTATTTCCAGCACTGCCTAACTGCCCAAGCATGTAAATGCATTAAGATCTGAAAAGTTTCGGAAGTTCCTACACTACAGCAAACTGCCATAACTATGACACCACAGAATACAGCGGGACTGGGCACACTGAACTCCTGTTAATTCCCAACAGGAAAGAGTCATCAGTCAGAAGAGAAATGAGAAGCCACCAGGAATGTAACCTGTCAGGACATTTCCTTCATTGGAAAGAGCAGATGTGGATTCTGGTTTGGTCCTCATTCTCTAGATTATGTAAACTGTCTGAAAACTGTAGTGAATTGTCACTATTGGTAGGTTGTTGACCATTTGTAAGCAAGTATCTCACTGCCCTCTCCAGAAAGTGTGCAGACAAAAAAAACCAAAAACAACCCCAAAAAAACAGTCCCCTTTTATCTTTGTTTTAGCCTTGCTTAGCAAGAAATTCATGCCAAGGATGTGGTTGCACAGCTTTGATGGCTAAAAACATATTCATATTGTTACCCAACCTAAAATATAGTCAAAATATATGCACGGAGGGAAGGGGAGCTGGACACAAAATTCAGGCAACTTACCTCTGTTGCTGACAAACGTTTATCGCCATTATCACTACCAACACCTGAATCTGAGTCCTTTTTACTTGGGTAGATGTCATCGATGCTACATGTGAATTAAAAAAAAAAACCAAACCACAATAAAAAGCTATCATAGCATTTACCATTAGAATTCTGTCCTGGTTTCACTTAAAACAAAGCAAAATTCCAACCAGTCTTAATGGTAGAGGGTGCAATAACCTAGTATGATTAAAAACTACACATCTGCAGTCTGGCAATAGTAAAATAGATCAGATGGAATGGCTGGTTAGCCTAATGATTAACGAAAACAACAGAAATAATCTGCTATAAAGCTTGCTTTTGTCTATACACTAGGGAAAAACGCTCAGTTACTAGCTAAGTAGCACAGGAGTCCAACTGAAGTCATTTAGCCATGGGAAAAGCAACTAAACTAGTTGAACTCAAACTGGAGTCAACCGATTTAATTGTAACCATTGATGCATTAAAAATGAACTGATATTTCCCTGCGGCTTGAAGTAGTTATTAACACAGAAACCTTCTTTTGGTGCTTTAAAATAGATTTTGAAATTTAGGTTTTTAAGAAAACGACTATAATAATGGCAACTGCTCTCTCTTCTGGTTTCATTACCTAGTCTGACCTCTACTCATTTTAAAGTACACTATTAGATGCAATACACTCATCACCTAACTTTTTTTTTAATATGCTTTATTATCCTCTCATTTGCAATCCTGAAAGCTGTAATCCTGAATTCAGATTGACACAGCAATTTAAAAAATAATTTTATCAATGTTCACATGAATAAGGTATATGATTAATCCTAATCTTAAATTATCTCTTATCAGTAAACACTAAGGATTTTGTGTAGAAAGAAACTGCATATGGAAATCCTAACCAGGTTATGCTTTTTCTTTAGAAGTATGAAGTTATTCTCTAAAATAAAAATCTGGTAATTATTATGTGATAGAGCATTAGGCTGTTAGTTACCAACTGGTACCTACTCTGTACTATCCCCTTACCCTAACCTGTATGATCCTATATGACCAAAATGTCATACAGGACATGACATTCCTGTCAATTTTCTTATATACTAAAAGAACAAAACAGAAAACCAGTAGGTGTTTCCCAAATGGAAAACTTACTCTTCATCCTGGATTATTCCCACCTTTGGCATTTATGATAGAAATCCACAAAGGTGTTTCCAAACATACATGGAGGAAAACGATTTGCTTGAAACCTTATCTAGATGACTGACAGGGAGATTCTGTAACAGGTTTTTTTTTTCCCCAGGGTGTTTGCAGCAACATCTCCATTTTTATTTACATCAACACTTTGTTTTTATTGAGTACTTCTCTCCAAAAATAAGGCATTATGGCACTTCCTCTGATTGGTTATATTATACTTCCCATGTTAGCAAAAAAACAGCTGGCTAAAAACTGGTTTCCAATTAGCTATGGAGATTCTCATAAAAAGGAGCTGCTTCGTATCTAGTTCCTGTCCTTAAAATACCATACAAGATGACATTTCCTAGATGTTTGATGCAAGACATGAAAGTCAAAATCTTTAATTTTGCTAACAAATTAGCACATTTCACTTTAAAAGGGTCTCAAGATTCATGCAGTTCTCTTTGCTGGATGGATAAGCCTCTGGATGAACAAAAAAGCTTAAAAAACAACTATGCGACCATGTATAACAACATATAAATCACAAAACAACATACGAAATTAAAACTTATTTAACGTGTTAATAGATTTACAAGAAAGTTCCAACACTTAATGATACTACCATCTCAATTATTTTCAATATATTCCAGCAGTCTACTAGTAAGAGGTTAGATGTAAACTAAGGTTCACTTCTAAGCATTTTCCTAATGTGCTGCTACCTTTAATCAGAACTGATTGTTAAAAATATTTTGTTCTAAACTCTTATATTTTATTCTAGTGAAATCCCTATATTAAAGCAAAACAAATCTCTGTTCAAAAAAGCACACTCTAAATAGCATCTAAACAAATGAAACTCTGGAAGCTAAAGATATAAATATATTATTTCACTTTGTTCATGTGTGTTACATGAAAAAACTAAGTGAGATTTTCATACATACCTTTCTTCCACGGGTTGTGGCAAATGCTGTTGTTCTATGGCATTAAGATACAGTGAATCTGCCGTTTTAATCTGACAGGCCTGTACAGTCAGATATTTGAATATATGCACCTTACCCTTTGTACAAATCTGTTAGACAAGAAAAAAAGTTAGGTTTATAACTAGAATGAAAGAAATAATTTATTCCAGATGTCACTTAGTGTAAAACTCCCTGAAAATCAACTCGTATCGTCACAATAGATATCACGTAAAGGAAAATGGATTTTATTCATTTTTTTAAAATTACTAAGAACTACTTCAACTACCCAATCAATTATCTGTGTGTACTAGTCTAAATACCCTCAGAGAGTAAGACAGAAAACAAGAAAAGAATGTATTCTACTTTAAAAAAATCCAAATAAGCTTTTCATTCACAAGAAGAATTACAATAAAATATATCGTATGGCCTATTACTAACCGTAAATTGAATAATTAGTTTCCAAAATTAGTCAATAATGACATTTAAGTAATCAGCATTTCCTTTATATTCTTAGTCACATTGTTTTTACTAGTGTCTAAGCATCTTTATGATGCATTTCACCTGCATTTTAGAATTCTTTTTTCTTTAACTGCACACTTCTAGCTCAAGTGCTTGCTGAAACGTGCTCTGTATTTTTTGAGCTTAGTAGCAGCATCACCATTGGTTATGAAAAGCATTTTTCCAATATAATAAAAACTCTCAAGTATTTCAACAGCTGTTGATCTAGAACAATTGTAGCTTTCAGAGATGTAGTTTGAATCTACTGTCCAGTAAGTCAACAGCAAAGTTGTCCTTAAGCAGCAAGCACAGGTTCCGGTCATTTATTATCATCATTTCTCAGCAGAGCCTACAGTTCAGAACAGGAGTTTGATTTTTTTGTGTATCACAATCTATAAACTTACACTATGAAGTAAAATAAATTTCATATGGATTACGTTCTAGACCATCTGCATATTTTCTAAGTTAATAGTAAATCACTGTAGAACCTTCTAGAACTGGGTTCTTATTAACAGAGAGAAAATTTATCCAGGAAGTTTCTCAATTCTCTTTTTCAAAATTATATACATATTCCAACATTAAGTTTCATATGCAGATAGGAATGACAAAAATAAACAGGTAGCTAACTGAATGGAAATCTTCTAGACTCATGTTGGTTCAAGTGGTGCACAGACTCATATACAGAACATCGCATACTTTCTGTGTCTTATTTATACATCAGCAACTAATGTCTGTGATGACTGACATTCAGAAGCCTGCAATTGCAGTAGGTGACATTTTATAAGCTATAATCTGTTATCCAAATATTGCCCAATATTAAGGCATAATTTAAATGATAGATGTTACTTACTTGTGCTGGTGGAGACTGCAAAGGATTGTTCTCAAGCAGTAATACTTGTAACTGCACCATCTTTCTAAAACAAATTGGAATCACAAGCACTTTATTGCAGGAAAAGTCGAACTTTACCAAGGGAAGCTGTACTAGTTCTAAAAGTAACAAAAAAGAGAGACGGTGTTATATCTGTATTTATTTTTGCCATAAAATAATAAAATATTTTTTAATAAACCTTCTTTTCCATTCAGGAAAAATACAAACTCAGGCAGGAATATGATCAACATTTATTCCATTCTGTACCGGGAAATGAAAAGAGTGGTTTTGTTATTCAAGGGACAATAAATTTTAAAAGAAATACTTTGAAATATCTTTTTTCCCCTGAAACTCAGCTGACAGTTCCCATATTGCATTCGCAGGCAAGTACTTGTGCAACTTAAGACATTCCTAGAATCATAAAGATAATTCATTAAAAAACCCTCACATGCTGTCATTTAGTAAGTACCACTGAATGTTATATTCTGCAAACTGAAATGGAATAAATTTGAACACAAAGTAATTACTAGTTTTTAATCATATTTACTTACATGATTAAAAAATACTTTCAACATGCTAATAAAAAGAACTACCAAAAAGGTATTAGGGTTTTTTGTTTGTTTTTACCTTGGGGTAAAACTTCGAGGTAATTTCTTCTGACATTCAGTTCTTTTAAAGATTTCAGCTGGCCTATCTGCTGTGGCAAAGCTGTGATTTCATTACAGCTGACATCCTAATCATATTTACTTACATGATTAAAAAATACTTTCAACATGCTAATAAAAAGAACTACCAAAAAGGTATTAGGGTTTTTTGTTTGTTTTTACCTTGGGGTAAAACTTCGAGGTAATTTCTTCTGACATTCAGTTCTTTTAAAGATTTCAGCTGGCCTATCTGCTGTGGCAAAGCTGTGATTTCATTACAGCTGACATCCTACAGCAAATTAGTAATAACAGAAATAATGAACTTTTGGCTCCTAAATGTTAAATAATACAGATGTGAAATTGTAGCTAATTTGCTATTACCATTGTAACATTTTATTAACCTGAAAACATGCAACCTTCTGTGTCCTGTCTTCACACTGCAAAACTAGATACATGAGAAAATGTTTACATGACTTAAAACCCAGAGCGAATTCTTATTTGGAGAACAAGTTAATGTTGAAAGTTAATTTAATTTCTATAGAAACATTCAAAACCATTTGCTTAAGATGTTCTACCTTTTTGTTCTTAACTTTTATTCGTATGAAGAACTCAGTACCATGATTATATAACCAAAAATGTTTGGATGAAATGTAAAACTGCTAGTGAGTGGAACTGATTTTTTAAAAAAGGTTCTTGTTCTTCTGGAGGGAATATTTAAGCAAAATTAAAAAAAAAAAAAGGAGAGAGAAAACGGCAATAGCATTCTGTAATGATGCTCAGGAAAGACATATATTTTATTATCACATCACATAGTAGGCCATAATAAAATAGGACAGGTCTAGTTTAGTATTATACAGATATTCAACATATTATTGTAATAAGTACTTCTTAACTGCCTAGACATGTTCTAAGTAGGTCTGCTTTTGATGACTAAATACAACTGGTTTAATACTCTGGATGAAATTGAAACCCATTCTCATTTCAGCATTCCTAAAGGAGTAACTGCTGTAAAATTGAGTTGAAAGTCTAGGGTCTGGCTATACTGAGCATAATTTCAAGCAACAAGTTTATATACAGTAGTATTACTGTAATAAATATTATACTTTAACCAATGTGTACTAAAGATCAACTTCTAGCATTAAGTCAGTCTAAAATGAGATAGTTTTCAGATACTAGCTATCGTTTTTACTGCCAAACTGTCTATACTCAATGGGAAGTCAAAGGGACATTGAAACCTCCACTTACTCAAATTTACAGGTTGTCTGGGATGTAATGTCCCGATTATGCTTCCATTTCTACGTAAAAAAAAGGAAACAGTATGTCACAGTATGAGAGCTAAGTGGGGTAATGCCAACTTTTCCTGAATAGAATGGAATACACTGGTTTAATACTCTGGATGAAATTGAAACCCATTCTCATTTCAGCATTCCTAAAGGAGTAACTGCTGTAAAATTGAGTTGAAAGTCTAGGGTCTGGCTATACTGAGCATAATTTCAAGCAACAAGTTTATATACAGTAGTATTACTGTAATAAATATTATACTTTAACCAATGTGTACTAAAGATCAACTTCTAGCATTAAGTCAGTCTAAAATGAGATAGTTTTCAGATACTAGCTATCGTTTTTACTGCCAAACTGTCTATACTCAATGGGAAGTCAAAGGGACATTGAAACCTCCACTTACTCAAATTTACAGGTTGTCTGGGATGTAATGTCCCGATTATGCTTCCATTTCTACGTAAAAAAAAGGAAACAGTATGTCACAGTATGAGAGCTAAGTGGGGTAATGCCAACTTTTCCTGAATAGCCAACGGAATACTTTTAGGATGTTCACTCCTACTCTCTTGATTGTTTCAAATGGATTTATACAGTACCTGGGAGCTTCCAGACTACAAAATTTCTAAAAGTCAGTCAGATTTCCAAGTCATCTCTTTGAAGATAGTTGCTTTAATACTAGTCAAAAGTGTTACATTAACTCTCTATCTTCAAGCCTAAAAACTAGTTAACAAAAAATGATAGTAAAAGCAAAATGTGATCTGGCAATGCTGCTCGCTGTATCAGACAAGTTTCTTCTTCTAACGGAATCTCACTGCTGCCAAAGCATCCTTCCCTTGTCAAAACACAGTCAGGAAATTATTTTAGCTTTTAGACAAGGAAATTAAAAATCCCGGTTAATGAGTGCATCTTTTGCCCAAGTTGCCACAAAGTATGGTTAATTGCACTGTTCCTAGATAATTTATTTTTAAAGCTTTACTGTCCTATTTTTAATTTACAGACTTTAAACAACTTCATAATTAGATACTCAATTTTTAGAGCACGGAATTTAAATTTAAAGTCACCTTGTGGCAGAGAAACTCTAGACCAAGTGTACTTACGCACACACATCAGAACAAGTCAGGGAAAGAGACAAGAGAATTTTAAAGGAAGTGGGGGGGTGGGGAGGAAAGGTTGGCAGTGTGTAGCCTCAAAAACAAAGTCCACTTATAACCTTTCAAAACATCCTCAATAAGACTGATCTGTTGTGACAGCATGTCAGCATTCACAAGATCTCTAGAGACAGTAGTATCCTTTATCCTACCAAACACTGCAATCCAACATTTTTTCATTACTTTGTTTGAATAGCTGTGGAAAACAAAGACCTATAACATTATTTCTAGTTATACTTATGGTCTTGACTATTATTAGAATTCATGAGTGTGTATGTGACAGAGACAGTGTTTATCTTTCCCATTACTTTGGCAGTAATGGAAGCAATACTATCAAAGTCAAACGACTATGATTGTCAGGCTAATAATTTTTTAAAAGAACTAGATAACCAGCAGTTTGGAACTTCGCTTCATGGACATCTGAAGTGAAGTCCAAATACCTACTCAAGTTCCAGGGGTTAGTGTTTGCTGAAGGTCAGACTTCTTGCATTAATTCTATTTCAACCTGCCATGACAACACAGACACAGTTTCTCAAGATTAATGTAAGGCGTATTTAAATTTAACATCCATTTCTGTGGCATGAAGCTCAATGGCGTGAAAACAAACAAAAACTATCAATATTTTTCGTTTGCTTATGGTGAAGTTTAAATGGTCTTAAACCAATAAAATTCAGCATAATATAAACATAAAAACAAATATAGTACTGTGGCTCTATATTAACATATTTATTGACACACAGGAGTTTATCCAAACCATCCAAACTGAGGTAAACTTCCTCCTTACATCCATTTTAAAACTTGAGACTCCTGACTGAGCTGTTATTCCTAAAAAGCACGTGGATTCTGTCAGAGCTTGCGACATACAAAGCCATACTGAATGGTAAAGAGAAGTTACACGGTGCATGAGCACATGGATCCTTTCAGAAAACAGAAGGCAGCAGGTCCCACTTAGTCAGGCTGCTGGCCCAGATTAGATGAATGAGGTGAAGGACCTAAATCCCAGCTGAGATTTAAAGGCTTCCAACATGAGACAGGAGCGTCCCAGAGATGGAGAAGGCTGTTCCCTGAAGAAGGCAGAAGTGCAATACTGCCTGGTAGGATGGAGAACAGAATTTTACTGTACATCTGATAGTTTTGGGTGCAATTAATGAGTCATCTCTGCCCAATTACTTTTCTTTGACGGAAAGTAAAGTTCAGATTGTCTTCACAGCAGTTTTGCACTCATCCTCCTGGTTGACAGTAGAGGTATGATCGAGTTATGCAGCTGCAAATAAAAGTAAGTTTCCCAACCAAATTTTGCAAATACTTTTAATATATTCTGCAGGTAGAATAATTTATGTTGTTTTGATGCTTGTAAGATAGCTGTCAGATCAATATAACCCAGAACCCTAAAATTTAAAAGAATACCTGAAAATTTACTGCATGTAATATCTAAGCCATTCTATGCCACAAGTATGAAATTTATGTAAATATATACATGTAATAGAAGAAGAATCGCCTACCCAACTTTGGAGCAGAGAGGGAAGAAAGTAGTTAGTTGGAAAGATGTGACCTAATTTGCAGCAAACTATGCTTGTATCATTCAAGAGCGACTACAGAGGTAAAATTTGTTTCAAAAAGTTAGGTAACAAACAAACAAACAAAAAGAAAACATTGATTTGCTATGTACACACAGATTTTACTGCATGCAGCCTGTGAAAAGCCATAAAGCACTCTGAAAACCTGAGGGTGCTTGGCAAAGTCCTAGTAATACAAGAACTGAATGCAGTCAGGTGGCATCTGTCACTTCTCAGGACCGATTCCCTGGCCCAGCTGAACACCAGCACTGCGTATGTCCCAAAACAACAGCATGCTCTGCCAGAGGGCTGGGTGGTGGTGTCGCTTGAAGGCCGCACACTGTTCAGGCTGGCATTGCTCTCACACAGCTGAATGTTTTGTGCAACAACTGCAGCATGACTTAATCTTTTTTTTTTTTTTTTTTTACTTGTTTTAGAACAATGATCACCTTATTATCTAAACTGTTTTATATTATATATGCCAATACAGATACTGGCTCTCAATCCTACCACTATTTGCTTCTCCCAATACATCACAGTTTAGTCATTTACAGCTAAATAATGCAACTCATTTCACTGGAAATGTATCAAACACTTATGGTGGCATCAAACTAAGTAATCAGGTCGTCTGAACAGAAGCATGCCCAGTTTAACAAAAAACTTGTTATTTATTCCCCCCTTGCACCTTCTAATCACAATGAACTAGCATCAGACCTTCTTCAGCTTCCGTAATTCTTCTAGGCTACCGAAGTGACATGTTGCTATAGCCTCTAATTTAAAATATTTTTAGAGCAGGAATTGTTGTGTTCTTCATGACAAAGAGTAACACTGAAATTATACTGTAACTGGAAAGCAATATGAAAATCCAGTATTCCAGAAGTTAATTTAAACATATGATTTGTTTAAAAAAACCCAGACAAACCCTATCTCCTTTGAGCATAATCTACACTGATTTTCAAGCTTTTAGTTTTTAACTTTTCAAAAGTCTAAAATAAGGATAAGGGCTACTATTAAGCTAAATACAAACTCCTACTCACAAATGAAACACTTCCAGCATCAGCAATGCTAGTTCACCTTACTGCGAAGGTTCAAACTTGAAATTGGAGGGGAAATTAGATATGAAAGCATTTCAGCAGCTCTTTACTGAAAATATTACCACAGACCTCAGTTAATACAAATAAAATGGGTAATTTTGAGCAGACAGAATCAGGCCAAGTCTTTCAATTATTTCACATGAGCCCCCCACCACTAAGCTAGGCTACATTTAAACTAGAAGCGATCAAGAGCTAACAGGTTCTAATCTTTGTTTATTATCTATTCAGTCATCCTATCCCCTAAATTAAAATGTGCTTAATACTGTTCAACTTGAATTATATCTAAAACTGGAATCATAATCTTTTATTAGATCTACTGTAAGCACAACAGAAACAATGCTATAGCCTAACACACTTTTTGGAAGGTTAATTAAATCAAAACCATTTCAGTAATCTAATTAAACCCATCACACACACACAAAAAATAAACTATTATAATAAGATGAATTAATAATGCTCACCAAACAAAAAACAAACTCGATAGTCTTTAGCTCAGGTATAACCCAGAAAGGAAGCAGCCAGATCAGTTGTAATAAATAAAAGCCTGATACCACAGGATGCTGTACAAAAAGAATACCAGAAGAAAAAAAGCCCTACAGTTGCCACTTCACTCCACAAATGAAAAACCAGTAGCAGGACTGGGGCCTAAAGCAAGGTCAGCTCAATTTCTGTAACATAATTTAGTAGAGAAACTACTGTTATAAAAATAATAATATAAGCAGGCATTTTCAGATACCGAAAAGATGTGCAAGATAAATGCAGTCAATGGAGATATCAGCAATTGGAAAAAAGTTCAAATATCATTGTTTTACTATGCATAAATTAGCAGTGTCAAAATGTAGTTTATTTGTCAATTTGTATCTTAAGAGGTCAAGGTGAACAGAAATAACCAGAAGACATAACGCATATGCCACAGAGAATTCAGAGTCTCTACAATACACAAAAGAGGAAGATAAAGGGAGAGAAAGGGAAGCATTCTCTTACATACATTTTCCACATACAAACTTCAAAAAAAAATGTGCAATTAAATTAATTTTAAGTTAAGGTACCAAATAATTTTTTGCATTTTCAGATTCTCATTTATTAGACAATATATTATAGATGATCTACTGCTTGCAGAAACAGTAGTCGTGTGGACAGCTTTGGAAAAAAGAGAAATATAATCATTTTGTAAATCTGTTTAGATGGGTGTTGCAGGAAAGGAAGGTTGCATGACAAAAATAGTGAAATAAAATTAAAATAGACTGAGAAGACCAATATCACTGGTGGAATGCAATGTGGTAAGCAGATAGTAATAACAGAGAGAAAGGAAGCAGAAGGGGAGGGTGCTACAGCAGGGGATACAGCTTTGCAGAGCCTGATGCCAGAACTAGGGACTTGAGACAGCAAAACAGAGAACCAGTGCAGGCAATGAGTAAAACTGGTAAAGATGATGAACTTAAAAGCTGAGTTTTGAATGAACCAAGGGCAGTGATGTTGTTTAGAAGGGTCCTGAAGAACATAAAGAAAACTACTATTGTGTTACTCCCCAACACACTTGAGAAGTTCAAAAGTTAATTTTTTAACCTGCATTATAGTATTAGGCATTTGTTCAAATATACTTGCAAAGTGACTTTTACTGTTTCTAGTTAAATACAAACGAAGTCAAAATAAAAAATAAAAAAAATATCAGTAACATACCAGTTCCATTAACTGTTTTAGCTGACCTATCTCTTCTGGAAGGGAACCTAGCTTATTGTTACTTGCAATTAAGACTTTTAGAGGAAGACCACACAGGCAAGCTGGCAAAGAAGAAAGCTGATTTCGACTGCAACAAAACAAAAAAAAACAACCATTAAAAACACCAGTGACGTTCTACTGTATACTCACATAAAGTCTGAGAGTTGTAAAATTCCTTCATTTTGATGAGTCAGATTTTATGCAGATAAAATTTAAATTTTTGAATGGCAATCATTAAGAAAACACTTGCACATCAAAAATATCTGCATTATTGACTAAACAGTATTGTGGAATATTACCACTCTGGAAAAAATGCATTATATCAGTTTAATAATATTGTAACAAGTCTGGTTGTCACCTAGAACAGCTGTTTCCCTTCCTAATGAATACAAGAAAGTCAACCGAGACAGTATTTTGCAAGTATTTAAACATTCCTATGGTTTTATGTGGCAGTATAGTAGATGTCTTTTGTTCCAACTGAAAGACAAATAAATAAATTACAGATAAAACAGTTGTTTTCTCAATTACTGTAAAGCACACTTATAGTTGGAGATTACTTGGTACTTGTTGTTCTATGATTCTATGATACTAATCCAGGTAAATATAGCAAAAAATTCTGTGACCATCAATGGTTCATTTCTTTCCAAGACTCATATTGAGCCATTTAATCTCTGTGTCTTACTTTTTCCTAAAATTGATAAAACTTTTTTAAGTCGCTGACATGTGCCATTTTATTCTTCATACCTGCAAGGAAAGGAAAAATTTGGTGGAAAACTTTCAAAAGATTTAGGTTCTCATTCTAGTAACAATTACTCAAGAAGCTAGAACTTAAAAGATGACAAATGCCATGACCCTTTGTGATCTCCAGATGATTACAAATATTTATTTCTTGTGATTTGTGGACCAATTCCCATAAGAAACTTTAAGCTAAGCAGAATAACATATTAACTACTGTTTTTCCTAGAATATTTGAAGGTTTTCTTGAAATGTAACTTTTTCTTTTTTATGGGTATTAACCTGTAGGAAAACAATGAACATTAACTTAAAGTGGTATCCCAGTAAGAACCATTTTAGTTAGCGTCAGCATGACTGTTAAGGCTCCAGAGAACAAATTTGCATGACTGAACTCTGAAAACAGATGGCAAAAATTGTCCTGTGTAATTTCAGTAAAAGTTGCAACATTGAATTGAAACAAAAGGAAACAAAAATCAAAATTCCACAAGTCTCAAAACATTTCTTCTTCAACAGCAAATCCAGTGGTCTGCTACAAAACTGTATATAAAAACATATATTCATGCTCCACACAACAGTCTCAAAATGTTTTACAAAGCGAACTATCATATCTCTGTTACACAGGCTGGGAGACAGACAGGTATCAAATAACAAACCCAAGGATATTAAAAATGAGAAATCCAACTACTAACCAGCAGTAGTTGAAAAAAAGAATCAATGCTTATTGTGGAGTCAGGATTCTCAATTCTAGTGTCTTTACAGAAGACCAAGGCATAACTTATTCTAAAAAATAAGTAGAAATAATCTTTTAAGTTCTAAAGAACTCAAATGGAGAAAGCCTAGAATCTAAAAAAGTTACACTATGCAGGAGATCAGACACCAAAAAAAAAAATTTAAGTAAAAATAATTTTTAAGTTCTATAGAACTCAGAAGCAACCCTAAGAGATAAGGAACAGCACATAACCAGGGCAAGTGAGTAATAAATCATCATTAGTTTAAAAGGAATTTCTTTAAATAAAACATGAACCGTATCCACCAAGGCCCAAAGACTATGTATATCTCTTGGCATCACTTTCTAATTCTATTTAACATATGGGCTCTGCTGGTAACAGGCAGAAAAAAATTCATTTTAAATCTATAATATTTTTCTTGCCAAGAAGCAACACGGTTAGCAAGTCAAGGATATCTTTCCTTCTTCTACAGACTGCTTACTGTGTTCAACTAACACGGGGGAAGAGCACATCCAAGTGAAGAGGAGATTTTAAACTGAGGGAAATGACATCACTTAGTAAAGCTTGAAAAATTTCTGTTTGTTTTGATTGTTTAATTTACTGTGATATGTGATATTAACTCTGTAACTATTCTGGGTTTGTCATGATTCACACAAATTCCATCACTGCATTGTGTTCTAATTCACTAGTTCACTACATTGCATTCTAATTGAGTTCATTCCAATTCCTAAATTTACTAAGATGTTTTATTTAAACTTAATAATTTCATCCAGTCTTAATTTCTTTACGTATATCTAACAAACACTATTTCAAAATTTCAAGTCCTCTTCTTTCCATGTGTGCAGATATCAGGACACATTATTCTGTTTCAATTTTTAGAGCCAAAATTAGTGTTCCACAGTGGCCAAAACTGCAGTACAGTAACAATACAGCAAGGCCTGAGAAACATCCTCAGTGTTTACAAAACTGATAACCAAGCCTTTATACCTTGAATTTAAAGGCCCAAGAGCCACTTTGCCCCCTGCCCAAACCTCATTCTCACAAAGAACAGATTATTACATCTTCACTGTTACAGTTTTTACATACTCAACCACAAATAAACCTCCACATCTTGCCCCAACTGAAAAAGTGCCGACATTCCCTCTCTCAAAAGTAAATGTGCATTCACCTGCACTTTAACCAGTAGCAATTCTCTATACCGATTAGTATTCACGCATACTTTTCATGAAAAAGACACAAAGGTGACTAATTCTTTGCCCCTTCCTCCTAAAAAGGCAGTAACTATACTTCTTGCATAATAAGAGGATACTAGTGATAAAGTATCACCACTTTTCCCTCTCCATTCCCCATGAAAAGAAATTAATCCTCTGTCTCTGTCCCTCCATCTTTTTAACTACAAAAAGCATGTCAAGCTTCACAAAATTTATCATCAGAAGGGAATTAAAAGAAACCAACTGTGCTGATGTGATTAGCATTCTGAATTTGCTAGAAGAATAAACGAAAGAAAGGTCTTTCCTTAATTAGTTTTACATTTTGGCCTTTACAATGCCTTCATACAGAGCTGTACCTACAGGCAATGAGTTTTTGCACTACCGTTTCCAATAAAATGAAAAATGTAGTCTGTTGTTCCAGAAACACATAAAGTGCAGACAAGAAAAAGCTTTACACATTTGCAAATAAACAGAAAATGTGGCAAAGTTAAACTTACCTCAAATTTAAGTAAGTTAGCATTTGCAAGTTCACTATGGCTTCTGGTATAATTTTTATACAATTGTGGTATAGATTTAGTGTTTCCAGTGACACAAAATGGCACAGCTCCGTAGGAACCTCAGTTAATCTATTCTTGGATAAATCTGAGAAGAAAAAAAGAGAAGGTACATTTTTTGAACCATCAGAAAGATACACTTTGAAAAGCTATGCTTCTTTATTAAAATAAATTATTAAATGTAATCCTACAGTGAGACAGCAAATTAAGCCAATGTTTTTATTATGCAAAATACAACTAGTGCTGACCTTTACAATCTTGAAATGGAACAGACTGCGTATAAAAGAGCAAACATTCAATTAAAATTTATTCAGTCTAATAAAAAGTAATTATTTGCAGGACTCAATATGCTGAGGAAATACTTGCAAACAGAACCAAGTATAGATTCCAAAGCTCATATAATATACCCAGAGATCTAGCTGATACACAGCTAGACATCTGCAAATAATGATAGTGTTCAGAGAAAACAAACAACAAGGATTATAACTTTAATTTCTTTTAAAAAAAAATTTTAAAAAAGTTATTCAGGTAACACTTCAAACTGACCTGTATTTTCTAGATCTCAATCAATTATAATAAGAATGTTACCTATAATAAGTGCTGAAGACCTTCAGGAATGGATTTGATATACGGTGTAAGTACATACAAGATAACAATGACGGATTCCAAATCCCCCAAGTGAGTGCTTGTACCCGCAGAACAAAAGCTTTTGATTTTTAACCAGTTGTTCATCCTTTATTTCTCATTTTAAGCACACAAACACAAAGGAAAATCAGTAGGAAGAAATGTTACTGAGCTTTGTTCCTTAACTACCACTGTATGAAAAATGAGGTATCATAATACTAATGTGAGCTCAAATCATAAAGTAATAAAGCATGCCAGCATTCAACAGCATTAATTGGGTTCAAAGAAATGTTTAAACAGTGTTGCAGAACAAACATCTCATCATCAGAAACCGCACAAATGCCACCTACCCATACCACCAGATGGATAACCTGATCTGAAGAACAGTCACCTGTTTTAAGTGGAAGGAACAGGAATGTACCTGGGCAAAGAGTGAGAGGTATGAAAAGAAAAAAATGGAACTTGATTATCTCCTCGCTTCTTCACTGCTGCTATTTTAAGCCTCCTCCCTGATCCTTCAAAGCTTATTTCAAAGCTTACTTTCTTAAACTACATAAAAGGAAAAGCAGCCAAAGTATAGTAGATACATTTCCAGAGCGCCGATGAGCTGAATCCTCTCTTTAGGGCCATAAAGAAATTTTTTTGCTTTTGTGAACAAACAGGCAGAAGCCTGAAGATCTTTTTAACTTCCCTTGCAGTTCCAGACTCATCAGTTTGCTGCGCAGAGGCACAGCTTGAGTTCAAAACTATTGTCAGTAGGAAGGTTTTATCATTTTTATTTTTGTACCTGTCTCCTGCAATGTGAGCTGAAATTCAGTACACTCTATTCCCCTTGTCAGATTCAACTTTGCTTCACTTCATTGCTTCTGACAAAAAGTTGGTTTCATTATTCCATCCTCTACCAAGACAACAGCAATGGCCTGAGTGCAGTAACTGAGAGCCAGTCTGCTGACCCAAATGCCAGTATAGTTGAATTGAGCACCTCAACCAAAATTATTCACTTCTATGTTACTACACAACAGCAGTACTTGAACTGCTCTGCTTTCTCTCACCAGGCTTTGACGGTAGTTAGATGCAGCATTACCTCAGCTTCTCCTTTCCTTCACTTCTGCCATCAAACTAAAGCATTCCCTATTTGAGTGAATGTTATTACTGTTTCAAAGGGGGAGAAAGCTCTTCAATGTTCCTGTTTCAGTGCTTTAATCCTCTACTGTTTTCTATTTATTATGAGAGTATTTGCTTACTAACATGGCATTCCAAAAAAATTACTACTGGTTCCCTCTGTTGCTGCCTTCCTAGTTATGTTTATTATCAGATATTAACAGAGGACTGCCATGCTATAACTTTTTGAATCATGCAGGGGATCTTCATATTTTACAATTCAATTGCAAAGAAAGCCTTCCCTTTTTTTAAACCACACTTTTCTGCAGTGACATCGCCACGTACATACTGCTCATTTCCTCCTTTAAAGGGGAAGGAGCAGCAGGATGCAGAAGACTGAACTGAACTTTAGGCCTAGGCTGAAGACAACCTGCATGGCACTGGATGGTACATGGAGAGTGACATCTCATCCTTCATCTGATCCTTCTCAAGTGATACACAGATCAGAAACTGGGAACACAAAAATGTTACTTCTTCTCAAGCTACTAAAACTGCAGCCTACCACCTAAACTCCATCTTCATGCCTATTCTCATTTACCTTCACATCGAATAAAAGGGACTGTTGCCACAACATTTGACTTACCCTTGAAAAATTCCAGTACCTCAAAAAAGTGGAACAGCAACTAGATTGACCCTGCTCCTATAACAGACGTTACTATGACAGTAAAATGCTTTTTTAGTTTTTTTTATTTTTTATTTTATTACTATCCTTTGTTCTCAAGGGCTTTAACTCTGTTAATCTGAAGAAAGACAAAACAAAAAACCCGCAGATCGTAACAGGCAAATTCCTTCCTGTCATCCTCAGGACCATGGGTTATAGGACACACTATGTACACAACAAAGGAATTCAAGAATTAACTTACAACAAAGGAAGTCAATTATTTGTTATTGTCTAGTTATCACAGTTTAAGATCATTTCAACACTTGTATCTGTTGTTGCTTTCTAAATAAGGAAAAAACTATTCACAGCATAAGGCAGAGGAATAAAAACCGTACATTTTATTTAATACCATCGTAACATAACTTAATAGGAAAAGTAGAAGTTGCTACTATAATTTACTGATAAGAGGTATCATTACTACCAAATCTGAATGTCTTTGAGTGACATAGAATCTGACATACAGAATGCTTGTCACATTTTTTTAACTAGTGGCAATAATTTTTGCCAAAAGACAGACTTCCCTGATCAAATGGAAGCAAAATAAAATTTTAAAAAGACCTGGTTTTTATTCAATCCTAGAATGAATGTTAGCCTCTGAACATGATGCAGCTGTGAAGAAAGCCTAGCAGCTTTCAGATGTCTCTGAAAATTCCATACAGAAAAGCACGTCTTCAGAAATAAAAAGGAAAACAGCCTGCATAACAATTTTATGCTGTACCTTAAAAGCATATGTAAGCAAGTACAGAAACCCCTGAAATTTACATAATTATTTTGATATTACTTTATACGAAGGTACTTTTGCTGCAAATTACTGCATCTTACAATTAGTCTATGTATTTCAGGTTTACTCTGATATTTAAGTTCTAGAACAAAATACAAAGGTTTAAAGCTTTAAAGAAACTGGAGAACCCTTTGAACATACTGAGGAAAACATTACACATGTATCTTGTTTCTGTTACAATTCATAAACTTCCTGAAAAATATTTTGCAGAGACTTTCTTGGGTTCATTATTTAGGAAAAAAGAAGAATGCAGAAACCAAAATTTTAAACAACTTATGAAAATATTTTTAAAATACAGAAATAATTAGTTGGCAAACCTTTACTTTCTTACTGTAATTTTTTAACTCTACACTTCCCAAACCACTAAGATACATATCCCCCTTGCTTAATGCATTTCAAGAATAACGCTTCATTAATAATAATGAAGTTCTGGTACAGACTAGCTTTTGCTACAGAAATGGAAATGAACAGAGGGATGGAATTTGCTGGTGTTAATGTAATTTTGATTAATTTGCTTATACTATCTAACACAAAGGAGATCTAAGAAATTAATGAATCTATGATGGCAGAAGTACATTTCATGGTTGCCAAGACAGTATAGGTAGGTTTCACCTGAGACCACTATTTCCTGTAACTTCCATTATGACTCAGGCAACACAAATATAAACAAATATGGGGGGGAGGCCATGCGTTGGAGTGAGCTTTTTGTTTTAAATAAAATACACTATTCATTCATTATTTGTGACATCAAGACATTTTCAAACTACATCTGGCTTCACTTCATCTTTTCCTGCCAAGAACAAGTTTGTTAAAACTCCAAAATAAAGTAATGGAACACAAAAAAATAAGCAAGCCAGTTTAGAAAAATATTAGATGGAATCTTGATCTATAAAAGAGTCAGCACAATTCTGGCACAATGACATGGCTTTTGTATGGAGAAATGTTACTATGTTGGAAGCTAGAGAGGAACTACACAAAATAAGCACTTCCTTAGCTGGGAGTGAACAATAAAAAGCAAAAAGTTCAGACTGGTAAATAAGCATTTAACAGAAGACTCCAAGCCTTGTTTGGTCACTGGCACACTGCACAGTCAGGGTCCACGCTGCCATCACACCAGTGATAACTGACCCCATCCTCCGGGCAAAACCTTTCAATCCCTGTAGCTCTGAATATGTCTACCACAATGAAGTACCACCACTGAACTAGGATCTTTCTGACTTCATGCTTTACAGGCAGATTACCAACTGCCACTATACATATATGCACTGCCACTGCAGAAACCAAAATGGCACTGTCAAAATAACCAGAATAATACTAGAAGTCATATAGTTACATTTCTTTCAGTAAAGTTACCAAAGTGCTCCAATTTTCCTACCTTCCAGTTAGTAATACATTATTAAATAAAAATTGCAGACTATTCACGGGAGAGCTAAACAATTCAAGCCTTTAAGTCAGAATAGTAATTCATTAAATAAATATGCATATGCACTACTACATCACAAATCTTAGCCAAGAATTTTAATGAAAGCAGTTTATTAAGAAGCAGTGATTTACAATTTTCAGATTACAGAAAAAAAATCACTATAAATTTATACTTCTAACAGACAAATCTACAATAGGCAAAGTTGGAATTATGCAAGTAAGCATCTATCAACAACTGAGCAGGATTTTTTTTTTTATGTTTATATATCTCTCTCTCTCTGAAACAGAACAAATATCTGTATTTGATATGGAATTCTGAAATCAAGAAATTGCAAAGTAAAAAAGTCACCCAAACAGCCTTAACTCCAGCCCACCAAGTTCCTATTTTTGTACTCTTCAGCACTTACTGAATAAAAGACAGGAATTATTTTGAAGAAGCTATTTGCATTTGTACTAAGATACCATTCAAGGTATTCAAATGAGATGTCTGAATTGGATTTGACAAAGAATTCAAGCAATTCACTGTAAAAGCCTAAAAAAGTAGTAAATTCAACCCTAATTTCATGGGAAAATTATGCAAATAAGAATGCTAGGAAATACATAAAGAAGTCTATATATGACATGACACAACTGTATGGAGCTTTACCTTTTATACTGTAAGTTACCCATATTTTTATTAGGCTTTTAGGAAGCCTGTATTTCCATATTAGCTAGCTATATCTTCATTGATAGCTGAAGCCACAAACTGATGGCACTATCTCAGACAACTTTTGAAATATCTACTTAAGTGCACTTCAGACCTTCAGCAACACTGTATCCCACCCATACTTGCCTTGGCAAAGAAGGCAAGTGATCTATTATCACTTTAATTACACCTATCAAATAGTTAATGCTCTCTAATGAAGCAATTACTTCATTCTAGCCTTTACCCATTTTTTCCCCCTAAATGGTAGGAAAAGGCATCATCCCATAGACAAATGCTATATATTAGCCATGAAAACACTGTAATGCAACTATAAAATGCTATATGCTGCCCTACAACTTGTCATTATCTAGTGTAGCAGCATACCTCGTCTCAACTACTTGCCCTCTCTGCCAGTATCACTGAATAATGTCCTGGATGTACAGCCAGCTTTTACTGTAGTCAGCAACTTCTACCAACAGTGATGCTACACAAACGAAAAAGAGGCAGCAAAAACCTCCACTGACTCTGGCGTTAAATGCATTCTGGTTTGTTCATGACAATTATGCCACAAAGAATACATGCCATTTCTTCACTAACAGACATTTCGATTTAAGCTATTAAGCTGGCAGAAGAACAAGCAACAGAAGACAAAGAATGCCCAATAAAATAAAAACAATTCTGCTTCCATATAAGAAAAAAATATAACATAGTAGTGCATGGACTCAAGGTTTTTCATTCTGAAACTACAACTTGTAACAGATTGAGAAAAAAGTAGCTCCAATGCTGATTCCCAAGAAAGTCATCATTACTGATGCAGTAACATATAACAGTAACATTTAGACATTGATAAACACCCCTGAGTCTAGATGTATGATTGATGACTCAAAACTTGTAGAAAGTGAATCTATCCCAGGCAGTTTGACATAAAAATGTACAGACGTTGCAAGAAAAATATTTTGAACAGATTATGAAGTGACTCTGCTGTTTCACACACTTGCTAAGCACTACTTTTTGGAGCACTGTCAGCATATTTTCCATCTGTCTCCCATTGTTAATTTAAGAATTAACATTAAAAATCTCCACCTCAAAGCCACAGACAAATTAAGATTACACTACAGGTGTAGCAAATTTCAAAGTGATCATACATGTACTTTTAGATCCACTTTTCTTATCATTACTATGATTTAACAGTTTCAAAGTTTCTCCTTTACCACTGTGATTGTGAGTTCTCCGATTCTTCCCTATTCCACATCTTGACACAGCATTATAATACTTAGGCAAGCTAAAGAGCTAACGCTAGCGATATATAACACAACACTGTCTCTTCTGTGTCACTGATGGTCAGAATGAACCCAATTTATTACTTGTCAAAGTAACAACTGTAATAGTAATCATACATATTCCCCACGGTTATCAGAGGGGACCTAAATGGGGGGTTTAGAGGGAGAAAAAAAATCCACGACTGAAAGAAACCAACACTTGGAGAGTGCATCTCGTAAAGTCTGGCAGAGGTGTCACCACTAGAGGGGGTCCTGATCTCACAGGCTTGGCCAACACCCTGTAACGGCGTTTCTTAACTGTTTCCTTCTTTTAGAGACCACCCGCAGCATATGAAAAGGACAGAACTAGGAAGGCACACCTCACAACCCCCCCGGGCACTCCTATGAACCTATTGCCCACCACAGTTTTCAAAATATGACAGATGAGGCTACTCACTTGCAACCATTACTGCAGGAAACAAATATATAAACTGATATCTACTGAGGTCAAGCCCTTAAAAAAAAAAGCCTATTCTGAAACAGTCACATTGAAGTGTTTTTCCCTAACCTTCCTTTGGGTGATGTAAGAATCTGAGGTATCTTTGAGCTCTCTGTAGTTACAGCAATGCAACATTTGGCCTATTTCAGACAAAAGTAGCAATAAAAGTAAGATGACACATTTGACAAAGACCCTGCTGACAAACTCATTCCACCCCAACGACCCTCACCTACCATTCTACTTCATCCGCCATGCCATTATGGAATGCATAGCTTGTTTTTCCACAGTGCCCTGTAACCTCACAATAAAGCACAGCCATGGCAAGCGTTAAGAAACGTTCATCCCACATTTCTTTAGGCCTGAAGCAATCAAACAGTATAAGCTACCTCTCCCAGCCACCGAAACTTTGAGCAAATGTCACTGCAGGGTCTTCTGCCTCCTCTGTGTGAAACAAGGGTGAGGGAAAGAGGGAGCAAAAGCGTAGCATATTCTCATGATTAGCTCTGTGGCATGCTCCAATTCCAAGGAGACAAAGGAAATTTCTCTGCAAGAAACATGCTCAAAACAGTATCACAAGCCTGGAAGAATAGAGAAGGTTAATACAGCAAATCTGCCTCGTTACTGCATCTGCCTTTAGGTGGCAAAATAAAACATTTAAATTTCTCCTTTATCTTCTATTTCTCCCTCTTTAGGACATCTATTAGGGGTTAAGATTGCCAGAAAAAAAAATGGTTCCTGAGAAGGCTCTGTTTACACACTGAAGATGAACCTGGTGTGGAAGTACAGGGGACTCCCTAAAAACATACCGCAAAATGACTGGATTCTTCCTGCAGTTCTCTATGTAGGAATGAACAGATTTGGGACTGTGGTGGGTTGACCTTGGCTGCCCACCAAATGCCCCCCCAGCCACTCTGTCACTCCCCCTCCTCAGCAGGACAGGGGGAGAAAATACAATGAAAAAGCTCATGGGTCGAGGTAAGGACCACCACTTATTGCCACAGGCAACACAGACTTAACTTGGGGAAATTAATTTATTGCCAATTAATAACAGAGTAGGATAGTGAGAAATAAAAAGAAAACTAAACCCACCTTCCCCCCATCCTCCTTCTTCCCAGGCTCAACTTCACTCATGACTCTCCTACATCCTCCTCCCGCCCGCCTCCCCCAGCGGCACAGGGGAACGGGGAATGGGAGTTGTGGTCAGTCCATAAACACTTCATCTCTGCCACTCCTTCCTTACACTCTTCCCCTGCTCCAGCATGGATCCCTCCCATGGGATACAGTCCTCCACGAACTTCTCCAAGATGGGTCCTTCCCACGGGCTGCAGTCCTCCAAGAACTGCTCCAGCGTGGGTCCTTTCCACAGGGTACAGTCCGCCAGGAATGGAATGCTCCAGCGTGGGTCCCCAAAGGCTACAGGTTCTGCCAGAAAACCTGCTCCTGCATGGGCTCCTCTCCAGGGGCTGCAGTTCCTGCAAGGAGCCTACTCCGACACGGGCCCTCCATGGGCTGCAGCTTCCTTCAGAGCACATCCTCCTGCTCCAGCATGGGGTCCTCCACAAGTTGCAGGGTGGATATCTGCTCCACCGTGGACCTCCATGAGCTGCAGGCGGACAACCTGTGTCACCATGGTCTTCACCACAGGCTGCAAGGGAATCTCTGCTACGGCACCTGGAGCACCTCCCTCCCCTCCTTCTTCACTGACTCTGGTATCCGCAGGGCTTTCTCTCTCACATTTTTCTCACTCCTTTCTCACACAGTTGCCGTGCAGCATTTTTTACCTTTTCTTAAATACATGATCACGGAGGTGTGACCAGCATCGCTGATGGGCTCAGCTTTGGCCAGCAGCAGGTCCGTCTTGGAGCCAGCTGGAACTAGCTCTGTCTGACATGGGGGCAGCTTCTGGTGTCTTCTCACAGAAAGCTGCCCCTTCAGCCCCCTCCCAGTACCAAAATCTTGCCACGTAAATCAAATACAGGTATCTAAACACCTGTATCACAAGATGGAAACAATAATCAGACAGTAAATACCTTTCATCAACAGAATGACCTTTAATAACATGTGGTATGAAACCCAGTTCATGGGCCATGAAGCATTCCTCCTTCTCCCACGCCTTCCGCACAAGAAGGAGGATACAAGTCATTAATTTTCACACTCCTTAATAAACAACCAACCCTAAGAAGGATCAATGGATTATATCATTCCAGTATTGTACAAGTCAGCCTCAGCAGGACTTAAATATCTCAGGTGTTTTTTCAGACACAGTAGCAGTAAGAAGAAATGTTTGCCCAACTCTAAAAACTTTTAAAAACTGTTCTTCATCATTTTCAGCCTTCATAGTAGATTGATGGAGAGCATCGGAGGAAAAGAAACTGAAGTGTTCATATCATACACTATCCAGCTGAACATCTTTACTGTATCAAACCATATTTCGGTCATCTGCCTGAACTGTTCATACTGGCACATGAAAGAAAATTTGATAGTCAACACCCACCCATATGAAAGCAAGACCTTTGCTGGCTCCTCTGTGGAAACAAAAACTAAAAGTATACCTTGATACTAAAAGTCCTCATGATTAGCTTCAGCCATCACAGATACACTTTAATTATTAGCATGGAATGCTGTGAGATCAGGTAAACTGTGGGCTATTTAAGGGGACTTCCAGGTATATTAGAGGCTTCTCACAGGACTAGGAGTTGGAGTATGAAATAGTTTTCTGGAAGAAGAATAGGGACCAGAGCTTTCACCAAATTCAAAACAAAAGTTCAAAAAGGTGTAAATTGTGTATATGTGTATATAAACACACACACGCACAACCTCATTCAGTCAAGCAACTTACTCTCACCTATTGGAGAAGAGGGAAAGATGTGAAACAAAAACGTGAATTACATTCTATCCCAAAGATGGTGGTGGATCGCTGTAAGGACGTACTCTAGTGTCTTCTATTACGAATCTTGTTTCAGCCACAGATATCTCCTTTCTTAAAGCTGTCGTCTTTGGAAACCAACACCTTCCACTTCCACGGGGAAATTCCATATGATGCACTCAAAAACAGCAGGATGTAATCTAGTGGTCTACAACCTTTTCCAGCCCACAGACAACATTACTAGAAAGAACAAGCTGAATGCAATGACAAGGTTTGTTTTTCACTTCATTCTCTATTTTAATGGTGGTTATTATTTTTTTTCCTCAGGCTGTGAAGAGAAGACATTGTTTATGCTATGCATTATGTGCCTCAGTGACCTGCTCAAAGAGGAGTTACCTCACATTTACCATCTGATAGATGGTAAATCTTTAGTCTGACAGACTAAAGTACTAGATTTGTTTATTTTTAATTCATTTTTATACGTGAACTGTGTCACATTCTGTAAGAAAATTTGCCATGAACAGGGAAATGAACAAAAGTTATTTGATCTTTGGGTATACCAAAGACATATGGGCAAAGACATGAAAAAGCTACCTGATGCTAACTTACAGTGACATGGAAAGCAGAGTATTACTCATCTGATCACCTCCCTTTCTGTCTGCCCACCTTCCACAGATGCCAGGGTTAATCTACCTTATCTACATTATTCATGTACTTCTCCCACAATGGTTCTTGAAGTCAGCATAACATAATTGTAAGAGTTTATCAACACAAATCTGTTTTGTACCATAAAAGCTGACTTACACTATTGAGCACATCCTTAAACAATGAACTGATTATATGGCTATTACACAGGAGGTACAACATTTGAAAGAAAAAGAAATGGTTCAGAAATACTTCAGACTTCTAAACAAAACAGGAACCTGTGAAAACATTACCAGAGACTGAGGTACCAAGAAAGAAAACCCTGGAATAAACAAATAAATTAAACTGTAATAAATAACCAAAAATCAGATGGCTACTCC
>NW_008795921.1:532242-555918 GCF_000699145.1 Aptenodytes forsteri | reverse complement strand
CGTCCGAGAGGACGGCGAAGGCGGTGATGAGAGGGGGGGGGGGGGGGGGGGGGGGATTGAAACACACACCCCCTCTACTTATAAACAATCCAGTGCCTGTGACTGGGCAGGCAGAAACCACCTTACACATGCCATAATACTTGCTGGGGGACACAGGTGGGAATAAGCCAGCAGGCGTCGATGGCACTTGTGGGTCAGTCTGCAACCACAGGTAAACATCAGTGCTGTTGGTATATAACAACTGTATGGCAATGTGCATTTTGAAGGGACAAAAGAATGTTTCCTTCTGGTTTATTTCCTTCATACTGGTTTGGGTTGTTGGTTTTTTTTTTTTGGGGGGGGGGAGTGAAAATGACTTCACAATCTTCTGAAATGCACAAAATTACTAATGCTCATCTATATAGCCTACTGAGCCTGGCCAACAATTCCTGCTTCTGGTGCAGATTCATTTCTACTTCCTCATTTATTTTCTTTTCAAACTACCTTTCAGGAGGTCTAATTTCCATCTTATATACTAAGGTATTACAGTGATATTTTTCTATAAGAATCAGTTTTGGACTGATTTCTCTTTCTGAAGGAATTCTATTCTGCTTTTATGTGTATCTCACCTTGCATCTTCCTCTTTCCTTGATCACTAATGTGTTCTCAATGTGGTAACAAGGGGTTAGCACAGAACACAGAACAGGTTGCATATAAAGCAGGAAAGGGACAGGAAAGTTTTAATTCACTATGCCCTCCACACCAATAATTAAAACAAAATGTAAAGAACTACCTAATCTGAGGTCTAATCCTGAAGAGGCTACAACAGCTAGCTTATTCAGGCCCAAATGAGAGACCTACAGGTAGATAATAAGGAGTCCTGTGAAAAGCAGACAGACAGCATTATTTCCCTTCAGTTATAGCCTGTCATAGCCTGATAGGTAGAAGGAAAGTGTAAGCCAGATCTATTACATCTTAGATTTAAGAAGTCCAGTAACTGCAGTGTGCACTATTGTTATATTTTAAAAAACTTCTTTACTCTATCTGCTTTCTTCCTGCTGATAAAATTCAATAATGCTGTAATGAAGCAGTTGGGGTTAAATTACCCTTGTCGGAAGAAAAAAAGTCTTTGCTGCACAAGCTGTGAACCTGCTCAAATCAGTGACAAATAACAGTTTGATACACATACTGCTGCAATCCAGGTCAGGTTTTGTGTAAAGAAGAATCAAGCTAAAAGCTTCAGGACTAGAACTTGGAGATTTAGGGAGTACACCTTCAACTGTGGCAGTCAAAAGTGCAAAAGATTTTATAACGTACTTAACTTCTTGGCTTGGTTTGTTTATCCAGCATATACATTTTTAAAATCTTTGAAAAGAACTGTTCATTTTCAACAGTTTTCCACCAGTGGGGGTGCTGAACCTGGTTGTTCAGGATGCTAAACCTGCTAACCTTATACTACCACTGCCATTACTCAGTGGCTAAACTTCCACTGATGCCGTGAACTCCAAGTCAGCAATTTCAAGTTAATTCAATTTTGAAGTCTTTAATGCACTGCAAAACTCACTGATACTTTTAACTGTACCCCCCAAACATTCTGACTCAATAACTGTTATTTTTTAACTGTACCCTCAACAAGTTCATTAACACAGAGTTAGAGTGATCCACTTGTGATTTAACCAATTTTGTTACCTTTCAGACAATATTAAAACTACTCCTATCAGGACTTTGACTCTTACCAAATGCATTCTCATGACTCAGTATTTGAGTGTCAAGTACTTTAGTCATGCCCAGTAAGAAGAGGCTATACCTCATGAGAGAACTGTGGTTTTAATCGAAAAATTGCATGGCATCCTGCTCAGATTACAATTTCTTTTTTGCATAAGAAAAGCAACAGTCTCGCATTCTTATCTAACTCACTCGCAATTCAGCTTTTTTTTTTTTAGTAAAAAGCCCAAGAGTTCACAAGAACCTCTAAAATTTTCATTTGGACTTCGAAAACTGGGTACTCTTTGTGACTGATGCATATACTTCTCAGCTCTCGTCCCTTCTCTCTCTCCCCCTGCCTCTTCAAAAATTTGGATAGGAAATTCATTCTTTTGGGAAGAACTCTAAAGAGATACACTAGCAAATACACAATTATAAATGCATTTTACTGCTGATAAAAAAAAAAGGCTCTGATTATCCAGAAATTATGAATCAAAGGCTCTGATTATCCAGAAATTATGAATCATTTCAACCAGCAAGTCTTTTTCTGAAGAGATGGCGTTACCACATACCCCATGTGTTTCCTATGCTTACTTAATGAAAGTCATATCTCTGAAGTTTGTTTATTCAAGATTGACACAGATAGCAGAAAATTAACTCTAATACAAAAAGCTTCTAATGTGGCTCGTGCTGAGCCCTCTGCCAGCACACCTGCAGATATACTGAAGGTGTTATTCAAAAGACTACATTATGACAAAGTTATATACACTGTGCAAGATACTACACAACTGTTGTCCTATAAATTATCAGTTGATCTGTTTTCTATATACAACAGTATTCAGATAGCAGAAAATTAACTCTAATACAAAAAGCTTCTAATGTGGCTCGTGCTGAGCCCTCTGCCAGCACACCTGCAGATATACTGAAGGTGTTATTCAAAAGACTACATTATGACAAAGTTATATACACTGTGCAAGATACTACACAACTGTTGTCCTATAAATTATCAGTTGATCTGTTTTCTATATACAACAGTACTTGATTTCACAGAAAGCTAATTTTAACCATTGACTGAGAACAGAAATACCTATTATACACCATGCTCTTCTAACAAATGGAAAAGGTTAAAAGGTTGGTAGAACTTTGTTAAAAGGTTAGTTTATGCTTTTAAATCAAGCATCTCAAGGTTTTAAAATGCCAGAATGCCAGCAAGCTTAAGATATATTCTATCAAGGTCTGCTGTATCATCTGAAGTCTTTTGCCAGAAACATTTGTAGATAATGAATTCTCCTATAGCTCTCTCCAATGCCTTACATGCAAGAGGCTTTTTTCTTATTCTGCAGCCCACTTTACATATTCATAAGGACGGTTATATAGAAGTATAAGGACCAAGATTGTCCTTTTAATAGTTCCTTCCCCCATCTTTTTTCCTGCGATATATTAGTGAGAACAGTATCTTCTCCCAGTCATTCCTCTGCAAGGCTAATAAACAAGCTAGATACTTCCAGTTTCCTCTTGTTACAGTTTTCTTGACCATCCAAGTAGATCTTTTCTGCACCTGTTTCAGTGTCAAGTCACCTTCCTTGAACACAAATGGGACATAATCCTCCATAGGAGGATTACGTTACACCATTGCCACGTGTAATATCATTAAGAATTTCTAGTCCGTATTGAAATACAACCTCTGATACAGCCTCAGGACAAAATCAGATGTTTAAGATTTGTCATATTAGCAACTTGTGACCATCTTTACAGGTGTTATACCCAGGTTTTCTTCCTTTACTAATTACAAGTGATGAACTCATGACTTACAGCAGACACTTCGCTTATTGACACTTTAAATTTTCAGCTGCCTTTCTTCTGGACCATACTTCATACAGCAATGAATGTTTCCAACCCTAAATATACCCTGACTGTTGTCATAAGTCGGTGTTCTCTCCACAAAGAAATAAGTGTTTAAGAAACACAACACTGGGTGAAAAAAACCTGACACTAGAAAATACTGTTTCTATAACAAAGTTTCCTGTCTCAGAAATAAGTTACTCACTTCAGTGAAATTAAAGAAGAAATTAGAAAAAACAACAGTAACCATAAAAAAAAAAAAATCCAAGTTTTTGCTCACAAACAAACCCGTAAGCAACAACAATTTCTATTACAAGTTCATAACAGTAAAATGTTACGTAAGCTTAAGCGTATCTGGCATTACAACTCTCAATTTTAATTCCAAAGATAAAAGCTATGACACTTTAGTAAATAAAGCTAATAACAAGACCACCTTTACCAATGCATTATTGGGAAACATGCTTATTGCCATTTGTTACCAAGTTTTCCTGAGTCTGCTTTTGTCAAGCATCTGAAGAGAATCTTGCCCACACCCTTCCTTCCCACTAATACATCAGTCATATCTTAAGCATGAACAAAAAAACCAGTTCTTTACATTTTCCACTAGCAAAGCTCTTTTTAGAGGTTAAATAAACTTTAAAAAAAAGAGGTTATTTAGGCTTATTTTAAGGTTTATTTTAGAGGTTAAAAAAAAACTCTAAAAAGAGGTTTATTTACACAAATTTCTTTTACACCATAAAAAACTCTCGAACCAAGTATGGACAGATTAAACTTACTTTAATAAAGTATGTGGGCACTACACTTATGGGACAATCTTCTGATGCGAAATGACATCATTCATTTGTCAACAACTCCCAGTCAATGTCAACAACTCAGACGTACACACTAGCATTTCCATTGCATGTTGCGTCTTTCCCAATGCAACAGAATCCACGCAAACAACCTCAACAACTTCTGTCAGAGAAGACTCATTTGTTATCCCACTACTCATTTTTTACTGAGAAACAAGAAAAAACACTGCAAGGAGGCAAGGTAAGTTACGAGTCCAGAACATTGTAGCCAAGTTCCAAGAACATTATTTATTAACAATATATATAGACTTGATTTATATGCAAATATATTTCAAAGATAGGAACAAATACTAGCATGCACAGAGGAAGAAGGGAACTTAGCCTTTCCTTCAGACATGATGAGTGTAGCCTCTCTAGAGACTGCTGCACAGAAACTAGGCAATGCGGGCACGCTAGTGATTCACTGAACATACTGGCTGTCAAAGACGACATTGGTAGGAGCAGAAAAAGGTTGACACAGCATCCCCTTCATCATGCAACTGCAGGACTTGTTGCCGGACACCGCACATTACAACAAAAAATACAGTGAAGTCCTGCTGCAATTCATGTTTGCCTATGTTAAAGACACAGAGTAGAAAGAGGGAATAACAGCACTCAATGAGAGGTGGAAAACTTCTATTTGCTTAGCTTCAGTGAATAACTGATCTTCAGCAGCATGTAGCACACAACACTTAAGATTTCAGTGCCATGGATCAAGGAATGACGGAATTGGAGATATTACAGATCTGTGAGATCACTGCCTTTGACAGAAAGGAAGGGAAGGCAGGGTCAGGGTTCTGCTGCTTTTCCTTCAGCAGGAGAATGTTCAATGCAGCCAGTACTCATCAACTCACTTGTCTTTGTTTTTCCAAGGACGTAAAAACACAGTTTCATTTTTCCATTTGAAAAAATTGGGAAAAAGCCTCAGAGACAACAACAGAGCAGGGGCATTTTCTCCACTGAATTCAGTTCTACTTCAGATGTGCAATGCATACAGACTACTTTCTTCCATTTCAGTAGGTTTTTTTACGAGTTTATCCTCCTATATTATTTCATGCTACTGATAGCGAAGGGAAAAAACGCAAAGTCACCACCATCCATTCTTCAGGTTTTGAATGCTGAAAGACAATGTCTTAAAGCTGAAAGTAGTATTTTCTTCTCATGGATTAGTAATATGGTGGCCTAGGATCACAGTGTAAACTGTGTCTGTTTTAGGGGAAACCTGAACAAGTTAAGATTACAACATACAGATATGTTTTAGAAAAAACAGAACTCCTTCTACAAATAAGACTGCATTATTTTAAACAGCTATAAAAAGGTTGGTCCAAGGTTTTGGGGGTTTTTTTAATCATTTTAATTATTATACTTTTTCTACAGTAGTCTAAATGCACCCAAACTGCTTTAGTTTTCTTTAAAAGAAAGTAAATTTCAATTCAGATATTACACGACTGCTACAAGAACAGTTCTTCACTGACTGAAACAAGAAAATAGGAGGGAGGAAATCTCGATCCTTGCATATGCTACACTTATAAACAAACATGGGTAAAAAAAACCCTCTTAAAAGCACCAGTGTCACTAACATACGAACTCTTTAGACTATAATATTCTAAGTATCATTATTACACATGTAATATTATATGTATGTAAGTGATCACATGGAAAAAAATCTCCTTAAGCACAGAAATAATTACTTGAAGTATCCGTTTATATAGATTTCATTTCTTTTGGCATATGAACATAAAGCAACTGATAAAAAGCGTATCACTGAGCTGCCTCAAGCTGCTTCTAGTTGTAGACAAGGGAATTTATTGCCAGCAGGAGCAGTCTACATTTTTTAAATTGTTTCTGCATTCTCTGTATACAGATTGTCAAATTATTTGCATGTGGTAGACTCATGTCATTTACAGCTGCTCCTTGGTCCTTACTGTTTTGCACCAACATATAACAACTTTCAGTACGGCTTATTGAAACTTGGCCATTGAGCAACAGTATCTTCCAAAACCACAACTAAACATGCAAAACCTCTCTCCCAGTCATTAAAAGGTATAACAAGTAAGAAATACCATCTTTCTGTGACAGCCAACAAAGCAAACAACTCGGTAGCTTTCATTCACTGGTCTTCAGCGCTTTCACAGCCCAATTCTGACAGGCTAAAAGTCTCTTTTAAACCTTTAAGTTCACTTAAAATTAAGCAGTACTGTAAAGTGACTTTTAAGATTTCTAGGAGTCCTTCATATATTTTAAGCAAGTCATATACTGATTTTAAAAACTTGTAACTGATAAACAAACTCAAATGCCTACAGTTTCTATGCATGATGCAGCACTACAAAGGCAGCTGGTTAAAGTCTGTCAGATCCCTTCAAAATTTATCTCCAGACTTTAATATAAACTTTTCAGGTGTTTCTAGAAGCTTTCTGGTCTTAAGCACTTCCAAGAAAATCCAGCTGAACAAGGAACTATACACTTTGCTTTCACATGGGTTTCCAACATTGACTTTGCAACATGACCAATCTTGCACTGAGTTGTGAAAATGGTGTTCAAGTAACTTATATACTGATTATAAATCATAAACATAATTTTTCAGTGTCCTAAGTTAGGTGAACTATAAAGTTCCCTAACTCCACTGTAATGCTCAGTGAACTGTAAAGTTAACCAAATCACTATCTGGGTAATATGAACATGAAAAGCATCACACAGATTGACAGGTAATCCATACAGTACTCAGATTAAGAGTTCAATCAAAAACTTGTGAAACAAGGGGAAAAGTACTCCTGATTTTAGACTGGGCTCTAAATTATTATCCTTTCTGCATGATATGGATAAGGCAGTGTTTATTCTTTTTGCAGGACATGGATGAGGTAAAAAACATTCTAATTAGGAATCTAGAACACTTTTCACAAGTCAGAAAGTGCTGTGACTTCACACTGTCTTTCAGAATTAAAAAAGGTTTCTTCTCAAATTCAGTTATACTGTCCACAGCATCTGCTCATCCAAATTTCTACGCAAATGCTCTTCAGTTTGCTTTGGCTAGATTCCTTGGCTGTACCACCTATCCCTGCTATAGCAACTTCCCAAATATGCCAAGCCAGAGACTTTTGTTCCCTAGGTTTTCCTACCAGCCACCCAAACTGTTATTAATACAATGAATTAATTCCATTTGAAATTTTTCACTATGAGAACAACCAGCCATTGGAATAATCTCCCCAGGGAAGTGGTGGATTCCCCAACATTGGACACTTTTAAGATTCAGCTGGACAGGGTGCTGGGCCATCTTGTCCAGACCATGCTTTTGCCAAGAAAGGTTGGACGAAATGACCCTTGAGGTCCCTTCCAACCTGGTATTCTATGATTCTATGAATTCCCATACAACTTTTGGCCTATTTTCTACTGAGAGAGAATTATCCATCTTATCAGTAACGAAAATATTATTTTAATATTTTGCTTTATTGAATTCAAGAGTTAGAAGAATTATGTATTTTTTAATTTCCTAATGGGAGTTTTAGACATGTGCATTAACTAAAAAAAAACCCAAATGACTGAAGTAGTTTGGAAACGTCAAGGAATTGTAAAGATTAACGTATCGTCTTCAAACCCAATGTGTAGGGCTCACAGGATTTATTTTTCATACCTACTTTGTAATTTGGTCTGGAACTCTGATATCCCCGTCCCATGCAGGGACACACATGCCAGGGCAAGAGGTCAAGGAACTTTCATTCCACTCTTGGTCTAAGCAAAATCTGCATTTTGATATATATGTGACTGCAGATTACAGCACTCCATTTTCTATTTCATACCAGCACTGCACTGACTAATTCCTCTCCAGGACAGTTTTCTAACTCACCAGTAATTACCCAAACATTTTCAATAGAGCAACATGGTCATTAACATTTTCCTAGAACACTGCAAACTAATAAAAGTCTGAAGACCCGGAAAGTTGCCTAAAATAAATAAAAAAAAAATTCAGCCTCTTTTCTTCCACCTTTAATCAGTAAAAATAAAACTTCACAAACGTGCTATTTTATGGCTCCAGGAATAGGTAAATCATATGTGGATGAAAGTGACTGCCAATATGAACACAAAGTTCGGAAGGAGTTTAAATGCCTTCACTTTAGATCACAATCAGTAGCTGATATACAAGAATGAAAACAAGACTGTTGTGATAGATAGTTTTCAACTATAAAACTTCTGAACTTCTTGTGCAAGTCTATTTAAAGTGGTGAGTTTATGAGGGAAAAATGTTAAGTGTGCTATTATTAGTAATACTGTAAATACATTTATTCACAGACAATTGAACTGTCTCAGCTGTTGCTTTGAATGCTTAAATATATAATCTATGGCAAACACTTATGGCAAATCAACAACTTGGGAGAAGTAAAGAAGATGGAAGTTCCTGATACTGCTTAAATTCAGTACAAAGTAATAACAAAACAAAAGAGACATCTGGAACTTAATAATATACAACGGAAGTTTAGCTTTACTTTTATACTATTGTTTCCACAGTACTGCAAGATCATTTAATAAAGTGAACTGTGTATATCAAAAATATACTCCTTTTTACTCTACACTGAACAAGCAACTTCACAACTAAAAACTGTAATGTACTATTTATTCTCTATAGAAAACAAAGTTCAGTGTCCCTACCCTTGCTGGCAGGAGGTGTGAAGTTGTTTAGTCATAGTACCTATTACAACTGAACCCAGCAGAATGAATTCAAACTATATTAGCATCAAACGTGCCCAACCATCTAAACTGTTTTAACTGGGAGTCCCAGAAAGAATGTCTGAGTTACCGTATTGCCTATGTAAAACTGAAACTTTACTTATACAGTACGGAAATTAAAAATAAGATCACAGAAATCTAATACAAATTGTTCTGCAGAGGTTTAAGAATTTAAATTAAGAAATAAAACAAACTAAAAAACATTATGAGAAGAAACTGCACATAATATTGCTTTTTCTTATCATTCCAGCTCAGTCTAATCTTAGAATTTAAAAGTTCCCACCTACATCATTTCCAGCAATGTCTTTTACCACTATATTAAAAAGAGTTTATCCACCATGAATTTAGTTCCAAAACAGTGAAAAGTTAGGACTGCCTCAACATTCACCTTATTTGAAATCGTTCAAATTGGTAAAAGGATTTTGTGTGTGCATGCATGCAAGTCAATAAAAGAGCAGACCACTAGGCCTTCGGCTTTATTCCTCTGGAACTACAAGATGAAAAAAGGGCATTAGTTGAATGAGAAGATGGTATGATAAAGTTATCAGGGTCAGATTGAAGCACTTTTAGAAGCTTTTATCTTTCTAAATGAACTCAGCTTTTAAAGTTTATTTTGCAAGCTGTAAAGCAATTCCACCCTGATCAAAGGGAGGACTTAAGAGCAGCTGTTCAACTGTACATATATATATATCTATCTATATTCTTGGTAAGTCAATAATGCTGTTTGCATTCTTCAAGTCAAATAGTGGCCTGCTAGATTGTGACCTAGTTAAGCATTACAACTACACACTTGATAATACTACACTTCTTATGGCTGTAAAGACAAAGGCCAGTTTAAGTGTTGTCAAACAACATTGTGACACTGAGCAACCAGGGCTACACAGGAAGATGAATGAAGCACAAAAATAATGCGTATGGTGGGTGGGAATCTAATTTAACATATCAAATAATGGGTTTTAAGGCATGGGAGTATAAAACCTTCATCCAACAATGCAGGATGTAAGAGTGGAATATAAAGTTCCCAGAAAAATGTGAAGTATTGTTAGAACATTTGCACTGTTTGCAGTATGCGTAATGCTTTTCTGTACCATAAAAAGAGGCATTCAGTAAGCGAAGTTGGATGATACTTCCCCCCTTTTTCTGAACTGTATGTTACTTCAGAGGATAGAGATTTTGAGTTATAATAGGTTTATGAAAGAGCAGCAGAGTGCTCAATATCAATTGTAAAAGTAATTGAAACATTCAGAAAAGCAAGCAAGGAAGGAAGCATGAACAAACTAAATCGCAAACAACATTCCACCATATTTATCCATGGAACATTCTATTTTTGAAGACTGCACATGGTTCTAGTGGCCCCTTTACCGAAAGGATATGGCTAGAACTAAAAAGGCCAAAGAAGAGTAAAAAATAATAATAAAAGCTTTGGAACAATTGCTATAAAAAGCAAGATTGAGTTGTTTAAGATTCTTCAGGGTGGAGATAACCTGGTGGAAAGGATATGAGAGTCAAACTCAGGACTGGAACCAATATAGTCAGTAAGGAACGATAATTCAACTGTCTCTGTAATAGAAGGGAAAAAAAACCAAAACAAAACACAGAACTCCTTACAAGAGTTTACTGGGATTTAAAAAGGAACTACACAAACTTTCTGAAAGAAATACCCACTGAGGACTTAAAAACAAAGGCAACGCTTCTGCCTCATGAAGTTCCTCAGCTGCAAAATTCTGAAAATTGGCCACGTGTTCTGGGGGAGGTAAGAACACACATTAGACTAGTCAGTACTCTTCCCTGGGCACACACTATGGGCTAATGAGACAGGCTACTGGGCTAAGCAACGGTTACTGCTACAAGCCCTTCTCTTTCATCGGGATATAAAATGCTCACATGAAGTTAAAGCCTGCAAAAACTCAGGGCAATGGCTTTGTTAAAACTGCCAATGGACAGTAGTACATTATGATTACTCACTAAAGTTCATTGATTTACCATAGTCCCTTAGCTGCACAACAAGGGAAAGCAAAGCTACTACTTGCCATTTCATTGCACAAATCATATTTTTGCCATTTCACTGTGCCATCTGCACAGCAAACCTGGTATACAGCACTTTCTAATTCAATGTCAAAATTATTTTAAGGTTAAAGTAGACATTTAATATGTCTCGATATACTTCAGGGCTTTTAACACAGTAAGTTTTGTATGCATGACAGCTTGATATTTTAAGATGACAGATAAATGAAAAGAAATAGGACTTCTAATGGAAAATGGTTGCAGCCACTCTATCAACGTAATAACAGCTTTTGGTTTGAATGGAATATGTATGCAGTCTCCTAAAAATAGATTGGAAAAAGAGCTTCTTCATATCCCAGCAATATGCTCATTTAATAAGATAATAAACAGTATTGTTTTAGAGGCACATCAGTATAAAAAAAGCTACATCCACATATAGAAGAATTGTTAACTTTATATGAATAACTAACATATGTGTTACACAAAGAACAAAATAATCTCTTCTCTGAAAAGTTCTTAAACCTGGAGGTAAACAACTACACATAGCAGATGTGTAACATGAAGAAGTTCACAGGCTCAGTTCTCTAGCGGACCTTACTAAATTCTACATGAATGGTGCTTTCCAATAATAAATAATCATCATCATCCAGTGTTCCATTAGAATGTCACTAAGTTACACAATACTGGATTTACAAGCAGACAACTAGAACTGTACCAAAAGAAGGAAACGTGACCCACCTTCCTTTCTTCACAAAGGTGGCAGATCCTAGCTAGAATTATTTTTTCCACCAGATAACAAAGGGCAGGCAACAAAAAGTGCTAAATAAGACACCTTTCTGACAGGACTTCTGTTCAAAACATCTGGCGATACATGAAGTCACATGCTAAAATTCCCAGTTTTGTGGGATTCCAGCATAGGACTGCAGCTGAGACAAAAAAACCACCTACATTGCTTGAACCTCTGAGCAGTTGAGGTGCTTTCTCCAAAATTCTCCTTAAATTATATGTGCTAAAGCAAAACACTTTTTATTCAATTAATCCAGCAATTGCACCTATGAAGAGGATGAATCTGCATCTAACACTGCAGAGGGCACTGGTTTTCAAGCACAATGCTGACAGTGAATTTAACAGATGAAATCTGAGCTCCTATGAAGAAGGAAAGGTGCATTGATTTCATTATGTCTGCGATGTCATTATTTCACTGCGACCACTTTAGTAGATATATTCACCATTCTGCAAACATGAGAGAGCTCAAGTGTAACTATTGCCATTTGCTTCCTCCTTTGGCTCGAATGTTATAATTTAGTCACACTATACTCTTCTGTCTGACAGAATCATGACCTAGATGGAAGACATTGGTTTGACAGAAGACTACTTGCTTGGTAATTTTGGGCAAAGTTGATCAATCCCGTGGAGCAATTTTTTCAGCCACAAGTGACAAAAACAAACTTCACACATAGCCCTATGAAGGCTGATGAATTTTTGTAAAGCTTTTCAAGAGAAAAGGGTTGGTAAAAATTAAGATCAGAAACAGTTTTCAGCACGGTCATCTACTGACAAGGTCTGAAATAGTTTAAATGCAATTGTTGCCAAATCTATTTTTAGGTAAAATGTTGCCTACCGTGTATCTATAGTATAATTTTTATATGCAATGACTTTATTGCAGATTGACAGAAGAAAACACTTTAACAGAGTAAAACTAAGTCTACCTGGCACGCAACTTGATCAATCTGGAAAAAATAACTCCAAACCAGATGTCAATTGTCTTTTTACTCACAAAACACATGGTGTTGCCTATGAGACGTCAAAGAAAGTATATCACATATAAAGACAATATGAATAAAATGTTTTATAGAAATAAGTAAATTATGGATTTAGGTGAAATACGACATTTTCAAACCCATTTACAAATGCGGCGTAATATTAAACAAAGACAGGATTTCGTATCTATCACATCCATATGTTGCATAAAATCAGTGACTAATTTAGATTGGAAAGGACCTCTAGAGTCACCTGGTCCAACCTCCAGCTTAAAACAAGGCCAACTGTATCATATTGTACAGGGGAATTACAAAGACACTTCTGAAACAGAGGAAGAGTCAGCTTGAAAAGAAGAACAAACATTCATGCTTCATTTATAATGGAGAGGAACCTCATAACGGCAACAGAGCAATCGCCAAAGCCTGAGCAGACAATGGAGAAATCACCGCACCGGCATCGCGACCTCCTCCATGCCCTGGGGAGCAGCCTGCCCACCAGGTGACAGGGGCAGCCGCACTCTGACCAGCACAGTGGCATTACCTCTGGGCTGCAGATTAGCAGATTGTAGGGAGTGGTCCCGGTATAAAGCTGGAACATCCACATCTCCAGGAAGAGGTGTGTGCAATTAGGTGAACTCACAGTCCTGAAAGAGCAGGCATTGCTTGTAACTCACACTGCCCATGGAGCTTGTGTGTAGATAACTGTTGGGGGGGAAGAGAGGGATTAGAACTTTTCATGATTGGTTATGAAAAGTGTTTAGATATATGTAGGCTTTTATTCATGTTTTTAATTGTCTGACACTCTGGTTTATCTGTTGTTTTGCTGGTATCGATCCTAAGCATACAGTTCCCTGATTGCCGCTTAATTACATCATGTTAATAAATCAATAAATGGCTTTTTGTAGTTTAAACTACATGATCTGAGCAGTTTTTCCCTGCAGTAGTCAACAATATGAGTCTTTGAATATATCAATCTTTCAATTAATTTCTAATGTTCCTTACCAGTTGTGCATAGATAATACAGAACAAATATGCTTTTTTTTTTTTTGGGGGGGGGGGGGAAGCATTTCCTTGGAGAAGATTCAGCATTCAGCTGCATCCAGTTAACTCAAAACATACATCTTTTAGATAAGGAGTAGAACCCTAAAGAGGCATCTAGTACCTTTATGAACTTTCCTTCACCTCTGATCAAATTCAAAGTGGGCCTCTCCATCATTTAAGTCTTTTAAAATCTTGTGCTAGCCTGCTTTCACAGGATCTGACGTTACATCCAGCATAATTAGTAATACCACACATATGCACATTAATTAAAAACAGATCTAAAAGAAAGGAAAAAAATATATTGAAAATTACTAGATAACAGCCGTGTAACTTTGCTTCACACTGCAGAATTACAGCTCATAGATGCAAGCGAAGAAACAGGCAAGGTTAAAAATACTTGCATTTTAACAAGTTAGTTCCAAGCTGGTTTTACAGCCACAAGTTTTCAGGTTTGTTCAGCACTGCTGAGTAAGGTAAAAAATTTTTGCCTCTAGGGAAACTAAACACAAGGTCAGTCTCAGATAGAGATACAGGTCTTGCCTCAGCAAGTTTACCTCAGCAAAACAGAAATACCTTGTCCTCACTGTTTTGCCAGCACTGCCCACGCACAGTTACCGTGGTTAAAAAAATCCAAACCCATGCCACTCCCACTACTGTTTTTCTCTTTTAATTGTGAAAATAAAGCCTCAGTCTGGCCAGATGGCTTCAGGTCTCCTGAATCAAAATGTCTCTCCCCTGAAGAACTACTTCATTATACACATAATATCAGACGAGGATTGAGCATGAAAAAAATTAAATTATGTAGAAAAATGATATATGATCCCTAACATCACCTTTACCCAATTAGCACCTTCATAAATGGAAACTCGGCTATGCCAGCAAGGAGGACTGTTGCACAATCCACACCTCCCAGATCACACAAGGCTTTGTTTCTCACAGTCACCTACCTCAGAAGTGTCTGGCAGGAACAAAGAGAGTTCAAAATTATACCAAAATTACATGCAAAGAAAATCATGACTCGCATACAGGAACAAATCCTCATCTAAAGAGATAGTAGGTGACACGTTATTACGGAAGTCATCAATATTCTCTGCACTTAGTACTGTGTGATCCATCTTACAAACAAAACTAAAGCAGCAGAAGAATAAATAAGCCCAGGTTTAGTATTGGCTTTGTACCTTCTGGTTCAAGTACAGTGCTCAACCACGCCTCATATCCCAGCACAGCAGTTTCTTTGATACAAACAATTTTTTCTAATCTCACGGTCAAAAGCCATACTCTATTAACAAGAAGCTCTCTAATCATTTCCCCCCATGCAAAAATTTTAAATGCATGAGATTTGAATAACAGCCCAACTCTCTTCCGAATTCCCTGTTAGTACTTCTAACGTTACAATCCTACAAGGTCAGCTGTTTCAAAATCCTTTCAGCAAAGGCAATACCTGAATTTCTAATATGAAGACTGAAGGGCAGGGGGATGAAATCGTTCAAGGCAGAAGTAAGGAGGTATTTCCAAGTTTTACATTAGATTGGTTAAACTAAAGAAACAAAAGAAAGTGAGCAGCCACTGTAAGCTATTAACAGTTTACAAATTTGGATTTTGAAGTAATTACTGGAGTAAGCAATTAGTTGAGAGAAAACACAGACAGTAGTTTATACTGCACAAAAAGCACAGTATTTAATTTGACAACATATAACCACTTTGCAAATCTGTAAGAAGCACATAAAACCTAGGTGTATAATCCATTAAAATATATATGCGGTATTTATGTTTTACAGTCGGGGTATGACTTGCATACCTAAAAATCTTTACTTTTTCCTTCAATTCCTTCCAACCAGTGCAACTGGCTCCCTGCAAACTTGGTCTGAACTTAAACCAAACAGGCTCAGTGCCAGTGCTAGTTAAAAAAACAACCACCAAACAAAGCCCATTCCTTCATGCTCAAATATAGTTGTACAACAAACATACTTAAGGCATTGGAATTCTAGGATTTGTGTGAGGTAAAAGAAGGAGAAGTTGATGAAAGTCATGATTTAGTCCTTTTGTATTTGACCTCATTACAAGTATAAGATTCTCATTTCCCGAGGAATGTAATTAAGTTGTGGAATTCTCGTACCACAGCAGAATGACTTGAGTTAACAGAACTAGAAACAAAACTGAATAAATTATTAAAAAAAAAAATTCTAGTACTGCAAAGATTCACAAGCATTTTTGAAACTATGTTAAAAATAGCTGCATGCCAAATATTAAACAGGAATCAAATTCAGTAGTGATTTCCATTTTCAGCTCTGGAAGTTAGAGACAAATTGCTCTTGCCAGTTGCAGAAGATACAGTACCCTGGAGTTTCCATAGGGAGAAAATAAACACCAAAAAGCAGAAACAGAACCCCCAAGATTTACTGTAAAAGGAGCTCTTAACAATCATTATACATTGCAAAACAGTCCTGCAGACCAAGACTTCTCTTACTGTTATGAACAAACGTCTTTAAAATGAATTTCTTAAAAATCTGAAATGATCTGTAGTTATTCTGAAAACTGTTTTTTGCAGTTCCTTAGAAATTCCCTGTTTAATCTCCCCATTAGAGAGAAAAGTCACAAAGAATCTGTAGTATGCCATAGAAATGTACTATTTACATAGCACAAAAAGATCAAGCCAGTCGTTTCTAGGGTGCCCTACGGGCTGTGGATGATTTTTTTTTTTTTAATTTCTAATGCAAAAATGGTTATGGCTTTGTTTTGATCAAATTAAAATATACTTGTAAAATTCTAGGGCATACGAAAGTAAAACAAACTATATTCTAGCAAAATAAAATTTAGATTTTTGTACCAGTAAATTCTGACTCTGAAATTCCAACTAAGTTAACAGACTTCTATGTTGCTAAGTAAAAAAGATAACATGATAATAATATGACTATTCCAAAAACATGGTGAGTATTACACAAAGAATCACTATGGCAGGAAAACCGGAGTCACTCATTCATCAGAATTTTAAGTATTTTCAGAGTACAACTGAACAAGCCACAATACACCCACAAAATTTATTATGAAGAGGTCAATAGGGTTGCTTGTTCTATTACTAATTGTCTTCACTAACTATTCAATAAAGAAAATATGTTGAAGCCACTGAACATATAACGTAGATAATAAAATGCAATATATGCAATATATCCACAGGAAACGCCAATGGGAAACAAATTGCCTAATTCTTGGTATTTTGCAACAATCTCTGCAAACATAATATTAAGTCACTAAGATAGACAGATAAGTAAAAACTGTCAATCACACTCCCCTAGTTACACTAACAGGCTTGCCTCTATACTAGTTCATACTCACTACATCCGTAATTCAGTTGCATTAAGCTATTCAGTAATCTCCTAATAGAAGCAGCATACTTAACTCAGAGGATACACAAATTTTACATGCTATGTTCACTTTCTATGGACTCCTAAATTTTCTTCCATCACACTTTACACTTTAGAAATAGGCTTTTTTTTTTTTCCCTGTTTTACAATTATTAAAAACTTAGGAAGATCTGACAGGGCCTTAAGGCAATTCTGATACTGCAATGCTGTGGACTTCCAAATAAAAACCAATAGCACATTTAAAAATAACCTATTATTTTCAAACACGTTTGCTCATAAACACACAAGCATAATTTGAGTTTCCCCATTTATCTGTAGTATTCTATGACTGTAGCATTCCTTTCTCCATCTTAAAATGGGGCATTAAAGGGAGAAAACTCAGTTTTGGAAAACTTCCAGCCTTTACCTCACAAGTGGCACAACATAATGAATAAAAACAGTGTCTTCCTTTGAAGCAACAGCACATGTCATGCTTCTGATGTGCCTACATTATTTTATTTTTGTTGGCTACAATTCCAGCAAACCACCGAAAATCAAGATTACCTAACATCTGGAAAAGGATGACCAAATATAACACCTTAGTCTTAAACATCTACTGTTCTGAAACCCCCAGAGAACATACAGAACATGTAAAAGTATTATGAAAGTCATTTCATTATGAACTACTATAATTAATTTCCTTTAAGTAAATTCATTTAGTTGGATTCTCAACTCATTTTCAAGCTAAGGGGGAGGAACACTTTGTATATTTCCTTGTTTACCCTAAATCCACAAATGCCCCACAACTGCAGCTCAGAAGAACCGGGATGCCATAGGAAGAAGCTAAGAACAAACACACATGCAGCACAATATGCGCAACAGAACTAATGGTGGTCTTTGAACTGGATCCAGAAAAGACCCTTCCAGAGCTCTTGCAAGAGATTATAGTATTAAGTTAGGAGAGACAATCTGTGGATCAGACTGGGAAGTAAAACCCTTCCCTCTAAAAAGTCCAGAATCAAAAAAAAGTAATATGGAATTAAGACAGCTAGTCACCACAGATTTTCTCATAGACTGCAGATTTAGTGATCTCTGGTCTGTTTTCTCCTTCAAAAACTATCTACTCAAAACATCCATCCGAAAGCTAGATTTAGGTTTCTTTGATAAGAAATGTTATTATTAGACATATAACAGCCCTATAGTAAATAATGGTTTAAAGCAAATGATCAAGTACCAGTTTGTGTGGCATGCTTAACATTGCTTTTTTATAGTTGCTTATTAATAATAGTTCTGTTATTAACAATAAATTTGATTATTAAGAAAATACCTTTTTAATACTTTAATAACCTCTTCATTTACTTAAACCCCAGCCTCTTCATTCAAAGCATACCATATTCAAGACAGTTTAGGCAGATGCAATTATCACAAACCAAGGGTTGGATTTATGTTCCTATATGATTTCACTTCTATGAATTTCCCATTCTTTTTAGCAAAAATAGTTTAGATAAAACTGCACAGTCACTATTTCAACCCTTCTTTAATAATGTCAAAGGACAAGCTTTTAGAAGTCAGTAACTACTAGACTTGAATACTACATGACCTGTACTGCTCTTTGCTAAACAGAAGACCCAGCAATCCATAAAACATTTATGCATTTGTCAAAACAGCACACATACGTGCAGTAAAAACTAAAATAGGATCTCCTAATCTTTTTCTAATTTTCCTAAAAACATTTTCTATTTTAAACTTATCAAAAAGAGGAAAAGAGTGCCAGAGATGTGTTCCTTCATCTGACATGGATTCACCTCACCTGGCTGAACTGAAAACTTAACACTGTCTTTGGAATAAACCAGCAGCACCTTACTCTTACAGAATGAAGTCTAAGAACTGCTTTATACCTCGCGAATGCTACAAAAAGGGTGCCTAGTGCTAGTCAGAAATGAGATCAAACTTTGGGCTTACGTACCTGCTAGAAGATGAGAAATTCCAGAGGGAAAAACCTAAGGCGAAGCTGAAACTCATGAACTACATACTCATGAAGTGGAGTTCATGAAGTGCAGTGTAACTGCATGAACTATAGGAAGGCTAAATTGCAGTCTTGGGTAAAAGCATACTCTGACGAGCGCATCCTTTAGGAAGAGAAAAGGAACAGCTAGAATTGTCCATTGCTGTCAGTGCCAACAACTAACACAGCTGTATGAGAACCCAGTCAAAAGTCAAGTTCATTTTTGTTAAGAATGTTTTTTCTAAATTTGGCAACAAGTGTCAGCTTGACTTAAATTTTCTTTTTTCCTCATTGTCTTTTTGGGCCCTCTTTTTTCCAGCCAACTGGCCAGAGAGCAGTCACTTCCAGGGTAACTGAACCACCACAGTTTGTATTCCATCATTCGGTTCCTAACATAAGCATTATGTTTTGGGTGCCTGTAAAAACCGCTGCATCTACTGCTTTATTACTGATCCTATGGCTCATATGTTGGTCTTTTTAAGACCCAAGAATTTTGTATCTCTTACTACTAGTCAATTTTCACACTCTTTATAAAGCAAGTTAAGAGAAAATGATTGAATTTCTCAACCTAACAACTTCAAATGGTCCAGCTGTCACACAACAGAAATATTTTAACAACTGTAAAAGTGGTAGACTACACAATCCCCCCAGCTTTTTTTTTTTTTTTTTTTTTTTTTTTTTTTTTTTTTTTTTACCTGCAGTCACACACAGAGTCTTTCAAACTCATTACTAGCACTGGGTTATACATCCTTTTCTTCACCATGCAGGAATCAGGACAGTATGCAATACAAGCCTAGGTAAATGATCATGCTTATTGCTGGTAAAATGTACCCAAACAACAAAGTTAGGTCTCATACAGAACTGTAGGAACACTGATAATTTCAACCTACTTGATACTACACCAAGATTTTTATTGCCTTTTTTTTCTTTTTTCTTTTCACAAGCCCCTTAAAATTGTTTCAAGACTACGGAAGGATCCTCCCATAGATACAAAATGGAACACAACCATCCATCCAGAGTGGTTCCAAAAATGTTCTTTGAAAATCTTTGCTTTGAGCTGTAAGCGGCAAATTATTGTAAAATATGTCACCGCTGTTACAAGGAGTTGCCTTAAATCAGTCAGGTGCAAGGAAGAGGCTATGTATCTTGGCAGTCAGATACTTCTACAATGTTTATAGATCATGTTTACTCTCTCTGTCAAATCCATAACAAACAATGTTTTATGTTATAAGTCTTACCAGCTCTAGTTACATGTCTTGCAATAGAACCTGGCAAAGTTATATCACTTTGTTTATTAAGGAGCATCTAAAACCACAGGAAGCAACCTGGTGCCATACATACTATCCAGTCACGGTATACAACAAAAATGTTAGTGAATCCGGAGATGACAAATGAGTTAATCTCTCTTCATTACTGCATGATAACCCAACACTCAGTCAACAAAGAGAAAGTAAACAGTAAAATGGAGCAGGAGAGCATTACATTTTAAGCTAGAGAAGGAGCAGATGACTAAGAACTAAGTATTCTAAGAATTCAGAACCAGCTTTCTAAGAATACTGGTTTGAATAAAGCTGTTTGGGCTTCTGAGCCCAAAAGAAGCTGTTTTGGCTTCTGAGATAAAAATCATGTTATAGAAGCTCTCTACTTCAGCCATTGTGTTTCTTAACAAAACTAATCATGACCTTAAATCTACCAGGTAAGTTTAGTTAAACTAAAACCAGAACATAATAAGCAGCAATGCCTTCTGACATTCATATGACACTACTTCCAATCACATCCTGTAGCGTGGAGGCAAGCTTTTCTCACACGAAGAATTTCTCCTATTTTCAGAAACATTTACGACAAAATAAATGTAAGAATATGAAATGATCACTGCTATTTCCTCTTCAGAGAAAGCTGATTTTCAGAGTTACCCCTGAAGAATCCAACTATAAAACCATGAAAACCATAAAAAAACCCTCATATCCAATTACATCTTGCAGATTTTCTTTCCCCTGACATACGTGGTGCTTCATCAATCAGCTGTATAGCAGGTTAGTCCCCTTGGATGGCTGAGTTCATCAGCTGGCCTCCTTATGGTGAAGGGACAACTGAACTGGGATTGCAAGGAAGTCACGCATACCCGACAGAAAACTTATTTCCTGCAGTTTTCACCAGAAAACAAGTTTTATATTAACAACACTTCTGGAAACAGTTGGGAAATAAGGGCTAGGAATGGGAGTAATCCTAAGACACACTTCTTGCCTACTCATGTTTACACATTTACCAGTGTTTGTATTAAAGCAGTTTTGCAATAATTTCTCATATGCTCTTGACTAAAAATCACTCAACCTCTCTCCCCCTCATTATCACTTTCTATTTGTTTCTATTAGGTAATTTTACAGCAATAACAGAAGACTACTAAAAAAACCCTCAGAATACTTAGCTGTTGTGCTAAAAGGTATAGTGTACACTTAAAATCAGTAACAGTGTTTATTCACTGTTATGGAGAGAAAGTTGTTAGGACTCTGCACACATTAAAATCCAAAAGTGAAAGTACCCTAACTTTCAGAGGTGGTAATCACCCAAAGGGCATATCAAATTCCAACAGAGTTCAGGGTGTTAACCATTTTTTGAATACCAGGCCTCCAACACGGAAAATTTTGTTCTGCACTGTTGGGTACAATCCCGATACAGAAAACTTGCCTTGAGGGCAGCATCAAACACTGCAAAGGATCCCTCACAGATAACTAAAAACTGAAGAAGCAAAGAAAGCTTATTTCTTAAGGGTAGCCAAATACAGTATACTGAGGGAGTCATGGATTCCCTCCTCTCCTGGCCTGGTCAGTAAGAGCTGCTGCTCCCTAACACCTTTCCAAGTCCCACAAGAAGCAAGGTGGAGCAGTAATTCCAAAGGGACAGAGACACACGTTGCAGATAATATGGCTCACCACAAACACATAGATGAATAGAAGGGGACAGTACTGCATTGAACACCCACACAAACATAGACAGCACACACAGGTCCAATCCTGTTCCTAAGGATCAATGCACAGAGATAAAAAAGTCTTCACTAGTGTCTCTAACAGCTACCTCCCAGAACTTCAGTCCCTCTACCATCTCTCTCTCAGACACTCATCCTGCTTGCTGGTTAGTCCAGCTTGAAGTCTGCTAGCAGATCACGCACACATCCTAGAAAGACATTCACAGGAGAAAAAAAGAAAAAGAAAAAAGAGTTCAATAGGATAGGATAAGCCGTGGTGATCAGGCAACAGGGCTTTGCCAGGCAAATGTGCTAACCAGCTGCCTGCTTAAATGCAAACTGGCCCCTTTTATCACTTCCTTCTCTCCTTTTTCCCCACACTCGTTCCTCCCCGCTTCACTTTGATCCTTCTCTTCTCCACCTCTGGTCCTTGCCTTAAACATCCCATAACAGATCTGTACAATCCCAAAATTCTTTTGTTCAGTCCCCAATTGCACCCCTTCTGCACTCCTTAATACATCCTACGCGCCTTTATTCAACAGCCCCCCCTCCCCAGTTTGCCTGGCATTCCAGAGAGTTTATTCCAGTGAATCACCTCAGCAGGTTTTGCAACAGGGATAATAGCTTCATCGGTCACCTTTGCCGGTTTTAGGAGATCAAGTTGGCTCAGTTCCCCACCTTGTCACTGTGCCACTGGTCATTATCTGCCTATCTGAAGAGCCATTAGCCAGATATCCTTACACATATGATCTCAAAAAGCAACAAGCTTTTGAGATAGCTTAGTTATTATTTCACTGACATTTTAGCATTTTTATTGTATTATTTAATTCTATTTTTTATTTAAAAGCATTTAAACATGATTAAATACATATATTTTCAGTATATGTAGTCATTAAAAAATCAAAAATAAGAGGTGAGAAGAAAAACTTAATGACAGCTTAATGTAGCTGCAAATTATATCAAACTGTTAAAACACCTGGTGGTGAGGGGCAGTGCTGCTCTTTCCTAGTATAATACAACCCATCTTTCCCCCCGCTCCTAGTTCCAACTTTTCTTCCATCTTTCCTTATTCATTCCAGCACTTGTTCTTGTATCTTGCTGACACATTTTCATGAGTCCCGAGATATAGGTGTATCCCCCATTATCACACTTGCTCTTACCATACTTCTACCAGTTAAAAATTACTGTTATGTCTATTTTACAAGACAGGGATTGGAGACACAGCGACTATCTGACTGACTAGAAATTAATTTTGCAAAGATACCACACATAATTTGCTTCAAGTGCAGGGATTAACGCAAGCCAGCAAAACCAGACTAATAGCGGAAAGCCAGATTTGTCTGTCTTATCTCAGATGTATGTTAGAATCGTAGAATCATAGAACAGTTTGGGTTGGAAGGGACCTCTAAAGGTCATCTAGTCCAACCCCCCTGCCGTGGGCAGGGACATCTTCAACTAGATCAGGTTGCTCAGAGCCCCGTCCAACCTG
>NW_008795921.1:499178-530363 GCF_000699145.1 Aptenodytes forsteri | reverse complement strand
GCCAGCTCTGTTCTGCTCCCTTGTCCCTGAGGGCAGTTTCCCAGGGGGTCCTATTGACTAACTCCTTGCACAGCTGGAATTTTGCTTTCCTAAAATTCAGGGCCCTGACTTTACTCTTCGTCTGACCCATCCCTCAGAACTAAAATTCAGGGCCCTGACTTTACTCTTCGTCTGACCCATATCCCTCAGAACTATGAACTCCACCAGTGCAGCCCAGGCTGCCTCCAATCTTGACATCAACAATTAGCTCACTTATGTTGGTGACCAACAGGTCCAGTATCACATCCGCTCTGGTCGGGCTGCCTATTACCTGGCTTAAAAAGTTATTCTCAGTGCATTCCAGGAGTCTCCTGGATTGCCTACAGCTCGCCATGCTACTTTTCCAGCAGATGTTGGGGTGGTTGAAGTTCCCCAGCAGGACAAGAGCCTGCGAGCGCAATGCCTCCTGTAGAGCCTGTAGTAGACACCAACCACAAGGTTCCTTTTGTTGCCTCTGTCTTCAATTCTTACTCATAAGCTTTTAACCTGCTCATGGCTATTCTTCAGAGAAAGCTCTTCACACTCTATCCATTTCTCGATGTAGACGGCAACCCCTCTGCCCCTCCTTCTTTGCCTGTCCCTTCTGAACAGCCTGTAGCCATCAATAGACACACTCCAGTCATGGGATTCATCCTACCAAGTTTCAGTAATGGCAACTATGTTCTAAGATGACATCTTATTTTCCTAAGGGAAAATTATCAGGCAGAGAGGCTGTAAAAGGATTCAGAGGAGGAAAAAAGTGCACAGTAATACTGCTGAAAGTGGCAGGGAAGGGGTGCAAAAGAGAGACACAGAATCTCCCTGTCTTTACCATACATAAACACTGTTCTAAACACCAAGATAGGAAGCCAGCTTTTGCCTGAAGAATCCAAGACACTTTCAGTTTATTTTTGTTTTTGCTGCAGACTGAAGAGTTACATTGCCCAGTATTTACTAAATGTAAACATTAAGATTCACAAAATATGCCTACATCAGCAAAGTTCAGATTCCTAGTTTGTACTGGTGCAGGTTCATTAACAATAGTAACAGTGTAGACCATAAACTAGTGCCAATATAGATATTTTTGCTACACAAAGTTAGGGAATAAACAACAACATCCTTGCTTAGCTTTCACTATTAGTAGTTCCAACAGAGAATTTTCACCCCATTTTTAAATAAGGCCAAGAAGTTTTAAGGTAATTATTTTATTCACTATTTCTTTCAGAATTAAAGTGTGATTTGCATTGCTTTATATATAAGCAAAGGCTAGGCATTCATTTAATTAGTCAAAATGCTTTTTTCTCTGCTTTTCTGGTGTGCTCTTAAATAGCAACTGTATTCAATAATGAAAAAGGCTCAGTTCTACTGAGAATTTAAATATCACACAGAATAATTGCATGTCCAAAAACTGGGCTTATTTTAGCCTTGGCTATCAACATCATCCAGAAACTTTCTATACTGTGGTTAGTCTATTCATTATGGCTAGCCACAGGATACTAATTTGCTATGTTATTTGAAGGTTTTGTTGTCTTTTTTAAATGTACACCCTTATTTGCTTTTTCCTCTTTCCCCAGTGGTCCCATCTTCATTCATATTAATTTCAGACAATTCCTTAAGGAGACCACAAGCACTGCCAGTCAGGGACCTTAGCATAACCCCTAAGAACCTACCTTCCTTTTGTTCAAAACCTTGCAAACTAAGCATTTCAACTATCAAGGCACAGAAGTCCTGAGAAGCCACGATCAAAAAAAAGCAAGAAAAGGATTTTAAACTTGTTTCCAGTTCTTAAATAAAAAGTCCATCTGAAATATTTCCAAACATATTGTAAAAATATACTCTACTTCTAAATGAACACAGAGTAATTCTGAACTTGAATATAAACCAGGTATTTAAATAGAGTCTAGAATATTCATATAAAGAGAAAAAAAATTACCCAGACCGATGAAGCTGTTAACACTAACAATACTGTTGTATCAAGACACTCCTCTCTTTGTACAGTCAAATGAAATCACTTTCACTATAAATAAAATGCCTCTAGTAAAACAAACTAACTAAATCTTTTAGGTGAATATCTACTCTGCTCAATATGCTTCAATTATCACCAGCCATAAAATGTCTTACACAGTTTTGAAATCGAGCACATTCATCTAAGCTTTGCCACCTCAAAAGCAAAGATCTTTTAAAAAATACCACAGTTCACTACTAAATTTATGGAACATTAATGATAAATTCCCTGGTGACAACAAGATGAATGGATTTTTAAAACCACTTCAAAACTTATATTAACTGAGGATGTGCCAGGGAGATTTTAATATTTTCAAATTACACAAAGTCAAGCCTATAGTAAAATCGCTTACCATCTTGTTTAACCATGAGAAGATCCTGTAGGATATTATTCTAGACAAACATCCTAACAAATATTCTGAGTTTTGTTCAAAGTGATAAAATAAACTGAAATTAATGATCTGAAAACACATTTAAACAATGTAAGATTTGTAACGATTCATTGCTTTTACACATGTGCAGAGAACTTGAGTGGACAAGACTCCATGACAGGAAAAAAAAAGATGTATAACATTTAATCACACTAATAAAAATGCTTATGAGCTGTGAAAAGAAAATATTCAGAATTACAAAATAAAATACATTGCTCTTTTCTTAAAAAACAACAGCGCCTCATGGTGTGAGATAAAACTGCTTCCAATGTGCGTAAATACACATATGTAAAACGTCACTTATACAATTCAAAAGCTAGTCACAACTCCGTACTTCATCTCACAGTCCTAGACAGCAAGTTTCTTAAGTTTCTTCCAACACAGAAGAGTTGGACCAATCTGTTTCATTTGCTTATCTCCACTTCGAAAACATCATGTATTTACCCCCATTTAAAAGCCATCCTTGGTTAAATTAATCTGGTTACATTATGCCTCCCAAGTTCCTCCTGCTTCTCTCACAAAAGCCATGTGCCTCCCTCAATTTTCTTTGTTCCCTCAAGCTTGCTTACTGCTATATAAACAATTCTGAGAAAATTACTGCTGAAATTATCCTCTTCTGTTACTAGGAATAATAATAATAAACAGGTCACATGAGTTCTGAGGTTAATGAAAAGTTTTCTCAACTCTTAGGTCCAGCTAAGATAGCACTGTAATCTTCAAACTCTCAACATACATGAGGCAGCTATATTTACTGATTCTTCGCTATTAGTTAGGAACTTAAAGGAAGCAATAACATTCTAGCAGGGACAAACACTATCACTAGTATTCCAGACAAGATTCACGTAACTTCATCACTTACACACAAATTACATTCAGTTATTAGTAGGATAACAGACTGCAAAGACAGTCACTGCAGCAAAAGATGTTCCAGATTTTTTAAAGCTGACACTACCAGGGGCTTGAGGCACTTTTAGGAAGGTTCAACCACCACTGCAGAGACAATCATTCCCAGAACCAGTCCTTCACCGGAATTCTCTTTTTGTGAGACAGATTTCTTTCATCAGTTCTGAAAAATAGGCAGTTTTGTGTCATGTTCCTCATCTGTGGACCATAGTGAGCCCATATTACCACCTCTCACCATTAAATTAATAGATGTCTTTCACTTCCAGAAATTATTCGCTTGCTTACTACCATTCTCTTGTACATGCTTTCCACAAGCTTATCTTGTTGGAAGTTCAGCTGCAATTCTGCAAGAAGCAAGCCTTGCAAAACCCTGCAACAATAATCAGCCTTGTACAGTAAGAAGGGAAAACTGCAATTCTAGATGAGTACAGAGAAGTACTCCTACTCAACTGGTTTAAACCAAATGTAAGAAGGAATAAAGGTGTATACAGTCAAGGTGCTCAAAGTTTTTCAGCCCCTCCAAAAAGAGCACAAATTTTCTGAACAAAGTTTACACTTTAAGTAGCAGTCTGCAAAGCTCCTATCAAGTCTAACTTTAAAAACTGCAGAGTTAACTCCTTTACTACTTGCTCATGTAACTTTCATAAAAACTTAATTCTTCTACACCTCTTCAATTCTACCTGGATAAACTTAATTCTCCTGTACCCAGGATTCATCTACTGCTTTTACATTCATCTGTGAAGATCATCTGAAATGGGCAAGACTGAGAAAAGAAAAAGTCGTGTTCTTAAACAAAAATTTTCATTCTAGAATCTCTGTATCGGACAGTCTAGCTCTCCTTTGGAAAACTGCTTAACACTCAGAGTTTGGTTTTGTTTCTGGCTATTGCTTGTATTTTTAGTAGTCATAAAGGAAAGAGGATGTTCTTTCAGGAAATCCTCAGGTTTCATGTCAAGGATCTGTAAACAGTCTGAGTGGAACAGCACTTTCAAGCTTTTATGTAATTAGTATTTTTCACTTTGGAAACTGCTGTTGCAGAGAAACTGTCCCAAGTGAAATTCAGTGCAAGATCTCTTCCATCTCCAATCCCAACAGATCCAAAACATTTAAGAAGAGTCCCTCTGACATGGAAGGTTCAGGAACACTAGTTCAGAGGGAAGGGTTTTCCATACCTTTGTTTCAATAAGAATTTATATGGAATACCTGAGTAAACTTTTACACACACTTGAATGTTACATATCCAGTAAGATTGTTTAATGTTTTGCATACCTTACACTACACCGAAGGTTTTTCTTTGAAGCTGCGTAGTCTACATACACCTTGATTTTACAAAGCCATGGGGATACCCTGACTATTGCAGTGGTCCCTATTCCTGCACCTTCAAAACATCAGGACTGTCTAAAGAGACTTTACGCATATACAGCTACCATAGTTAGGAACACATCTGTATCGACATTCTATTACCCTGATTTTCAGTAACCCTTGTTACACTTCGTTAAATGACACTTAAAAAACAGAGACTGAAAGGTACATAACCAAAGGACAGGCCTGGAAAGGCAGAATTTTTCTCTGATATATTCTGTCACAAACATACAATACAGTTTTAAAGCACTGTAGTGATGGTGGAAAGGATGTCACATACTCAAGTGACATTGTTTTCTCCTGCTTTAAAACACAACAGTGAATTCACGCTCACGCTTCCTGCTTACTGAAATGAAAACAGTGCTGTACCACTGAAGACTCAACGTCACTTTTTTTAAATAAAATAAATCAAAGTGAATGGGTAACAGAAGTTCACAAAATCAAAGTCTCTTCACACTGAGTAATTTCCCATGTCAAGACATTCACCTATTGCTAACTTTCATATTACAAGTGTGTTTGGTGTCTATGCAAGACACTGTTTTCACTCAAGAATTGCTGCAAAAGACTTGCTTTCTTAAGTAAACACTAACATAGAAGAGGATCCATCAAATACTTGGTATCTGTAATAACAAATATTCTCCAACGTCTGTATTAAGATACCTTAAAAAGCACCAATGTTGAAACATCAAAATCAGTATACTATAACGGAAAGGTATTAGGGGAAAATATCAGGTCAGATCGGACGACCTGAGAGAAGAGAAGCTACTGCAGCTCCATGCCCCCAGGCCCAACCAGTAGCCAGGTGGAAAATGTATTTCCAGTAGGCAGATGCACACAAAGCACACATACGCATCACACATGCATATATACAAAACTGGCCACACAGATAACAATGACATACACACAGAGCACTCACACAAACACAAGCAGCACCAACAGAATATATACACACACATACATACACACACATGCATAAGGTGGATCCATCCAGCAGCAGGGTTCAGACACTCAAGTCTCCCCAGTTGCTGGCATCCGGACGCAAGATCCCCTGAGGCTGCACACGTGCACACATACACACACGGCTGGCCAGGACTCCCCTGGTCCTCCAACAGCCAACCCCGCTGTGGTCTTGCCCTTAGAGAGCCACACACATACACAGGTCTCATCCCTAGAGACCCCCAGACCCTACAGTCTCTTCAGCAGCTGGCCAGGACTTCCTTGATCCTTCTAACAGCCAGCTGGTCCCATGGTCTGGCCCTTAAGAGACACACACACACAGCTCCCTCGCCACTTCACCTACTCACTGGCTAGCCGGGGTTGATCTTTGCCAGCACTCGTATGCTCGCACACCCCACACTTGCTCCAGGCACTGGCACCACAGACACACGGGCCTCTGAACCCTGGTCCCGCTCACCCCAGTCTCTCCAGTCACTGGCACCTCAGACCCTGTAACCTGCAATCCCACTCTGGTTGCTGGCACTTAAGTCCATTCAGTCCAGTCTCTCCATTTGCTGGCACCACAGACAAACAGGCCCTCCAACTTACGGTCCAACTCCAGTTGCTGACACTCAGGCCCCCACACACACCCACCTACACGGAATAGGGAGTCACTCACCCGGCAAATGAGTTAAAAAGGAATTTAATAAGATAATACAGACTGGACTGATCAGGTGCAAGACATGGTCAGACAAGCGTACTGACCAGCAAATTACTTACAAGTAACTGGCCTTTTTTATCCCTTAAATACCCTATTTTCCTATACATGTTCCTCCTCAAATCACTTAAATCACTCCCTTTCTCCATCTTTGGTTCATCTCCAAAGCATGCCATAATAAATCCTGTGCAATCTCAAAATGCTCTTCCCCTGCAGTCCATAGTGTGCCCCATACCCCAAGGCAGGATCCCTCTCAGTCTAAAAGGTGCTCCAGCCTTGACTCATCCTGGTGGGTCTCACACCTGGATAATGGGGTTGAGGCTTCCTGGGAGAGCATCTTTTCCTCCAAGTCCTTAATGTGTGTTCCTCCCCTGCCTTTGTGCTCCTCTGGGCTTGTGGAGATGGGCTGATGCCTCCTGTGATGAACCTGTAGTAGCCAGGACAGGGTATTATTTGGGCTCCCCCTCTTGCAATGTCTCTCTGTGCTCCTCTGTGCAGCTGCAGCTGAGCTTCTATCACATCACCTAAAAAAAAAAGGAGGTGCAGCTACACTAAAAGGAGATGTTAATTAAAACGTTCTTTCAACATATCAACTACTCGTAACATCAATTGCCACATAGCATCAGACCAAAAATTCATCCCTCCAAAATTACAAGAATTAGAAGTATGTCTATCTTTTTAAAGCAACAGCTATGCTCCAAATATTACCTTTAAAAAAGGTGATTATGATACAGTTTAATTTTGCATGATGGTTTCATTAACCGATATAAAGCTAATGTAAATTAGCTTTTTGCCTATGTCCAATTTATAAAAAAAAATTTTAAAAATCTAAGCCTCTGTTCTAGCTAATACAGTATTTTGGGAATCATGTTAAATAATCAAATGTTAATTTATCTTAGCCTGTCAACTTAACTTTCAAAACAAGGTCAGCCTTAAAGTCTTCTGAACTGGAAAAAACTGATTTTATTACCTCTTTATGAATTCATGTACAAGGAGAGGAAGTCACCCCAAACAGTATTAGTTATTAAAACAAAATTTGGACAATGGCCAAATGTAAGCCACTTAAGTGCAGCTCTAAAAGCATTAGATCCAGTTGTCTTTCAAAGTGCAATATACGATCAGAATTACTCTAGGCATTCTGTCCCTCAAAGCAACGACAGAGATACTAATTTCCTGTTTCAGCAGAATAGGCAGTAATTTTTTCTTTTATGCTTGACACGATACTTTGAACATAGCATCTTTTATAGGCATCCTCCTGTTATTCTAAATAGAGTGCCAGAAAAAAATTCAGATTGTTGAAAATACACTGAGTGTGTCTACAGCAGCATTTTAGTTCAGATCAGGAATCCAAAAGATCAGGTCTCCTTACCATCGCCGCTTACTATGCTATAATACACAGCAGAGAGCACATCAACTTTTAGAGGCAACTAAACTTGAAAATAAACTCCTAAAAGGGCAGTCAGTCTACAAGATCAGAACAGGTCAAAAATAAAATCCTTTTAAATTTGTAATAATAAGGTGACTGGGGCCCCAGCACCAACTATTTTGCTTTCAAGATCCACTCTTACAAATTGTGCTAATTGCTAATGTATACATGGACAAATCTCTAACTGATACAGTTCTATCTGAATGAAAAATCAGTAACTGTATAACTAACTCAACTTTCACTGGTAATTTCATCCATTACACCTGCCTCAGGTTTTAATGCTTAAAAAAAAAAACAAAAACAAAGAACCACAAAAAAAACAGTAAAAACTGCCTCTGTTAGACCTGAAATTCAACAGATGACAAAATTGCTTCAGCTTTGAAGCAGTTTTTCTATAGGATTCATAGATTTAAATTTTGAATAAGGGATTAACACATCTTGCTTCAAGTAACATAGTGACACTAATCCACTGCCATCTAAGAGAAAGAGTTAGTGGCTGGAGACTGATAATGTAATGCAATTATGATACAAAAACAGCCCAGAGAAGGCACAAAATTTTTCATTAGTGTTTATATGCATTAAAAACATTCAACTGTATTAAATCCACAATACTGTCTTTTAGTATTCCCCATCACACAAAGGAACAGAAACAATCAAGTATCTGAAATACAAAGACATTTCCTTTGCCTAAGAAAGGCAAAACATTATGATAATATCAAAAAGGAATCAGAAAACACATAACAAGACAATCATAAATATCTTGGCACATATGTTTAAGACGGGTAACTCCTCTCAAACTCTAGGCAATCTCGGAAATGATACACACAACATTAGAACTTACATGCTAGTATCTACGGAAATCAAAATCATAAGTGAAGAGAAAAGCAAAATATTTTTTTTTCTTGCTAAACTGTAGCCAGACACACTTAGAAAAACAATTGCACAAGGACACAAACAAAATAAAAAAGATTAGGTTAGAATTTTGAGGTCCTCATACTCTGCTGGTATTTACTTTTTCTGTAAAAACAGAGAATAGGGATTTTAAATCAGTAGTCAGCTGCATACTTTACATAAAATCACTATATAACATACATAGCTATATAACAAAATAGCTAATGCTACGTTATTACCTAAACACATAAAAGTGTGACCATGCAGAAATTACTGTAAAAATAACATACTTCCATAAGTATGTACTCTGAGTAGCAACGAAGTTCAGAATGAAATATATACACAGCTTCTTTGAATAAATTCTACATCACGAACTTTGTTCTTAAAACTGATCCTGAAAAGCTCCCATGACTACACTAGAAAGACCTCTAATTTTCAAATTATGAACATGAAAACGTGCCTTTTTTCTCCTACCTACAAGAAAATGAAAATCCAAATTTTAAGTCCATATGTCTGAAGTGTGTATATATGCGTACATAATTCTCTCACATGTCTATGGACATGTGCTTGCACACCTCTGCAAATGACAGAATACAATGCACAATGACTGAGGCAGTTCTTTATCCAAGTACATGCTTGTTTGAGAAACTGCTTTATGCAAAACTCTGGTAAGCAGTAATTTCAAAAGCCAGTATAATTTGAAATATTTTGCCTGCACATAATTATGAAACTAAAAACAAATGTGTTTTTATGTGAATAGTTACCCCAAGGAATAGTCTGTTAAGGAAATACATTCTCATGGCTTAACTGTGGTTTTATCTGGCAAATAAGTACCCTACCTCCCCTACAGAGGCTTAGCGAAGCCTGTACTTGAGTAAGAGATATATATACACACACACACAAATCAAACAAGGATAAAAAGTAACCGTGATCTATAAATTAAATTTTCCTCAAAGTCTTACAAATAAATATGAAGCACATATATTGGTCAGACAGTCTCACCAAAACAGGGAAGACTGATCCAGTAACCTTCAGAAATTTTGACTCAACTAGCCCTTGCAAAGTAACCTTTCACTATAATAAAAAAACCAAGCACAAACAGGCCAATTAATTTATTCTGAAATGAAAATTAGCATTCTGGGAAATATGATTACACAACGACTCTTGCCATTTGCTAAAAGTACGTGATACTGTAAATCATTGGTCAGAGAAATATTGGGGCTATGGTATCCCACATAAGTCTATTTGTATTTATTTTGTTAACTGGAAATATGAATATCAAAGATGAACTAATTATCTCATTCACTTGACGCAATCATTTGGAAAGTTACTGTTTGGTATTAAAAACTGTTTTTTCAAGTTTCACTGCCAAGTAACATAGGCCATTTAGAACAAAATTGACAAAAGCAAGGTAATCATTCATTCATTTTCATAAACTTTCCTTTATTCGATAATCATTCTGAATTACAGATCCACTTTCTTGTGCAACTAAAAAGAAAGCAGAGTACTTAAAGACCCCTCTTTTCAAGGACTTACACCTCAGAATTTGTTTTTCTGCAAAAAGAGAAGGTGGGCTCAATCTTCTTTTCCTTTCATTTTTTGTCAATGTCAGAGAGAGGCCATTAGGTATTTGCATCAAGACTCAACTTTTCTGTGAATTAACTAGTTTCATTACTGTAAAATGGAGGTTAAAGCAAAAGAGGGGAGGAGCAAATTTCCAACAGGTGTCTTGAGATTTAGCCTTGCCATCTTACTCTCCTTTCACATACAGTACAGATGTATTAATTGTGCCATTCCAAGTTAACTACTGAAACACTATGCAAAACAACAGATTCAGGCTATGTAACTTACAAATATTGTTCCAAATTAGTAAACTGCAGTAAACATGGCTAACTATGGGTGTATTTGTAGTTCAGTGTCTACATAGCAGTTTTATGAAAGACCAAGAGCCAAAGCTTGGGGTTTGTTTTTTTTTTTTTTTTAAAAGCTGTCTAAAAAACTACCTATTACCACAGTGGAAATCCAGTGGAAAGTCCCTAAAAACATTTCATATTGTGCTGGTTTTGGCTGGGGTGGAGTTAATTTTCTTCATAGTAGCTAGTATGGGGCTATGGTTTGGACTTGTGCTGGAAACAGTGTTGATAACACAGGGATGTTTTCATCACTGCTGAGCAGTGCTTACACAGAGCCAAGGCCTTTTCTGCTCCTCACACCACCCCACCAGCAAGTAGGCTGGGGGTGCACAGGAAGTTGGGAGGGGACACAGTCGGGACAGCTGACCCCAACTGACCAAAGGGATATTCCACACCATATGACGTCACGCTCAGCATATAAATCTGGGGGAAGAAGAAGGAAGGGGGACACGTTTGGAGTGATGGCGTTTGTCTTCCCAAGTAACCGTTCCGCGTGATGGAGCCCTGCTTTCCTGGAGATGGCTGGACACCTGCCTGCCGATGGGAAGGAGGGAATGAATTCCTTGTTTTGCTTTGCTTGCGCGCATGGCTTTTGCTTTACCTATTAACCTGTCTTTATCTCAACCCACGAGTTTTCTCACTTTTACCCTTCCGATTCTCTCCCCCATCCCTTCAGTGGGGAGTGAGCGAGGGGCTGTGTGGTGCTTAGTTGCCGGCTGGGGTTAAACCACGACACAGATGATGCAGTGAAATGATATTATTCAAACATTGACTTCCTGCAGTTAATTTACTGCCAGGTATACTGACTGACAAACATTTTGAATGAAAATTAAGGAACATTGAGCAATCCCCCAAGGAAAATACTTACATGCTACTGAACTGTATAAATGCAGTATAGTAGGATATAAACTAAATTACTGTCCTCACTGTAGTTCCTTTTTCTTTAAAACTTACGGCTTACTATATTTATGAGGACAATACAAGAGACAGTTAAAGGATATTTGATCATAGCCATGTTCAAAACCATTCATTGCAGCTCAGACAGTAAAACCATAACTCTGCTACTCTTTTGCCAGTGGCCTAATATACCACAGTTATTCCTTGTTTCTAATCCTCTAGCCATAAAGGCTAACAGAAAGCATAAAAAAAATTTGCATTCTGAAGGCTAATATTATTGAAACATTATTTAGAAATCTGTCACTTCCCAACATACCTGCTGCCTGTTCCATTCCTCATCAACTTCTCTGGTTATAACATGAAGGTTCTCACTAGTTCAAATCTACCATCCAGAAAGTTTATAGCCTTTGATGGGTAAGCATTATGGGACTCAATAAAAAGTTAGCAATACTGTTAAATGTTGCATTAATATTTTATGAGGTAGAAAACATATTGGTAACCACATTTCAGAATGGAAAATTCAATTAATGGAAGAGAGTTTTGTGAGCATTACATTCTAAGACATTACTTGATTAAATATGTTACTGCTCTTCAAGTTATATTATGTATATTATGTATAATATGTATACATATTATGTATATTATGTACAATATAATAATATTGTACAAAAAAAGAAACAAAATCCCACATAACAATAGTGATACTGAATAGAACAGCCCTCAGTGTATTTCATTACCTAAACCATTTTACGCTAATATATGACCAAATCATAAAAGTAGTCTGGTATCATCTTGCCACAGATGAGTTCTCCTGCAGATTTTAGTCTGATTAAATTCAGAAAATGAGTTTTAACTGTCTTGCTTTTAACAGCTACAGTTTCTGGCGATTTGCTAAAGAAACTAAAGAGAAGAAACCTAAGGAAATGAGCATTTGACCTCTATCATATACTCTGTTCCCCTAACTGGCAGGAGGGGAGGAGAACTTTCACATATTAAAACCATATATAATGAAGTTACATAGTAGTGACACCGCATACAATGAAAATATATTGCGGTTGATATAAATATCAGAAGACAATTTTCTAACATTCAGATACTGGAATATAAGAACAAATTCTTCTAATATTTTATTATTTACATTACTGCTGATATGGCACTACAGTTTCCCCAAGATAATTCTTACTTTCAGACTAAAACCAAGGCATAACATGCAAGACCATACACACTAGCTAGTAAGCAAGAATAACTATCTTTCAACAGCTATAATTGCAAAGTCACATTGTATACTGACATCTATACTACTATACTCACAGTGATACAGATGTACTGAAACTCATTTTGAACTAACCAAACTCAGATGGTGACAGCAGGCTAAATACAGCAGCAGTGACAGGAGAGTTTGCCAAGAAAATAGGTTGAATAAACCTATGCTGAGGTTTATGCAGATAAAAGAAGACAGTAAGCTATCTTCCACTGCTATAACTACAGTACATCCCTCGTTAAAAGGAAGTTTGAGGCAGTGTATCCGAATTACATTTTTGTATCAAACTTCTGCATGCATTACGAGGTATTTTTGCTCTACAAGTCACCAAGAGTTAAGTCCCATAAAGTATCATTTGTTTTAGAAATGCAGAAAATCCTACATACATCAGTCAGAAGAGGTTTTGCCAATAACTTCAGTATGCCTACCATTCACCCCACCTGCATTTGCACACCAAATTGGAAAAAAAAAAAAGACAACTTATTTTGCTTTGCTTGTGCACACAGCTTTTGCTTTACCTATTAAACTGTCTTTAACTCAACTCACAAGTTTTCACACTTTTACCCTTCCGATTCTCTCCCCCATCCCACTGGGGAGGAGTGAGTGAGCAGCTGCGTGGCGCTTAGCCGCCTACTGGGGTTAACCCAGAACAAGTAAGTAAAATTTACAGCCATACCACTTAAACAGTTTAGGAATTTTAAACACAGGCATTCCACAGCTGCCATGAGAACTTAAAGAAAAAAAATACACTAATCTCAACGCAAACAAATCTGCCTCCTAATATTCTTACTAAGCATTTCAGTTTTGAGGGCTACAAGTTCCTCATGAATGTCTTTCAAATGAAGAACCACCAATGTACCCAGAATAGGGTTTAAAACGATAACCAAGACCACCACATTCTCTTCTGAAGTGTGGTAAAAGCACTTCCAAAATGCTTTAACCTAAGTTCTTCCTCCAGTATTCCCTAGACAGACTAACAATGAGAGTCTGCATTTGGCAATAGATGCAAAGTATGTCAGAATTTATGTCAATACACAACTGGAGCAAAACTCTGCAAGTAGGTTTATGGGTAAATATGTCAGCAGACAAAAAGTATCCGAGTAGTAAATTTTGCATAGATGCAAAGCAAGGTTGTAAACAGAATTTAATCACCTCAGGTATTCTTTCACCAAGAAAATGTTGGGAATCCACAACAGGAGGAATACCTCACACCTGTTCCACACAAACAGTGGTCTGGTGAAGTTCAGCTACCCTGTTCAAAATCTCGTCTTGAAGCTACAGAAAGAGGGCTTTGAAAGACATAAAATAGAAAAGCTTTGATTTAAAGAGGAAAAGATGCTGAAAAGGAGGCCTCCAGATGACCTACTACACTATGCTTGCAAAACAAAATCTTGGGAGTTCAAGATACTTGGGAATGCCTCAGCTAAATGAAACATGCTTCAGCTGGCAAAAACAGGTTAAACAGGTTCATACTTGACCTTGCTTTGCACAGGTGGTTGGGCCAGATGACCTCCAGGGGTCCCTTCCAACCCAAGTTATGCTACCATCCCCTAAAATTTAGATACAAAGTTAGAATAAGCCTGCAAGCTTTTATTAAATTAACTGCATATTTTAACTAACACTTGCATTTTGATTTACAAACAAATATCCTGTTTGAAGAAGCTGTTTTTGTGAAGTTGTAATTAGATCTTAACCAAAAGTTTCCAAAGGGAAAAGTTACTTCTAAAATCAAATGCCAGTTGAACCAAAATTATCACAAGTGAGAGAAAAACACAGATAAGAGATCCAAAAGAACTGAACAACACAGCTTTGCCATCCAAGAAAAGCAATTGAAAGGGTATACTTTGGAAAGATCACAAAGTGATTTGAAGTGGAACCTATACTGCAATCATTTAGAATACTGAAAATGGTATAGGTAAAAACCCAAACCACCTACTGTACTGAGCAATGTTTCTTTGTTACTTCCAAAACAGGTTAAAGTAGCTTTTAGTCAAGAGATTTGAAAAGTCAAGAATAAGTCAATTAAGCATATTCTAGTATAAAAATTTAATACAGAATGACCATCAGCATCTTTCATTTTTAAATTTCAGTATGTTCTGAAATTTGCTATTAAAAACTTGCCTAATTTATGGACAGTTATCAACACCTCTTTCACAAGTTCTTTAAAACTGTTTACTAAAAGCTGTCATTAGCTCATCATCTATCTATGTCCCTTTTCCAAGTCATCACTGCCTGAAACAGAAGCTTAGACAAGACTACCAACAAGACACCCCTTATGAGGGGAAAAGGCCAACATAAGACTGTTGGAAAAACAAAGGAGTACACATGTTGCAGCACAAACATACACTACTTACAAGTTCTTGCAAAATAAAATCTAAGCAGAGTCCAGCATAAAGCTGGAGAAGGAAGGGAAGACAAAATATGGAAGAAGAGAAGAGGGGGAAAAAGCAGGAAAGGGAATTCTCTTGAGTTCTAGGCAGGGGCCACATGTTAGCATGGTTTCTCTGTGAAACACCCAATACATTATAGTCTTGTATGAACCTTTGGAGTACAGTTGCTGAGGTACTGCCAGAGCTAAAATTTAGAACAAAGACTTGAAAGTGTGGAAGGAGTAAATGAGTCTTTTCTCCCTTTTCATCTACATTTTCCTTTTCTCCAGTTCACTCAACCTTTCTTTTCATTCATTAAAAAAATACTTATTTAGTTAAAATGTCTGAAAAATGTTTAGGTGCAGCTGTCATATTCTACTAAATACTGGCATCTGCATTTAACCCAAAGTTTGTGCTGTAATGCCCACAAAGCCAAGCCAGCTTTCATCACCAATACGCTTTTCTGCCATAGATGCTTGGATCCTTTTCTGTTTGTTCCCAAGCCTTACTGAACTAATCCCCCAACTCTATTTTTATTGCCTTAGGTATGGTCACCTGGACATCAATACCACCAATTCACCTTAAATAGTAAGACTGCTTAGCATGCAATTCCTTTTATGTCACTGACACTTCTAAAGATGGTCTTTATGTACTGGCTGTAGCACCAGTACATAAAAAAATCTGACGTCATCTGCATTCCACCAAGGGTGGAGGCAGACAAACACTTTCTCAAAATGAGTTCCCAAGAAATCCACATTTCATAAAACCAAAACATCCTGTTTCTATAAACAGAATTGTCAAGCAATTCGTTCTAGAATGGATACTCAAGGAGGAATTCTTAATTAAAAAGCAACTTTTCCAGTATTTGATTTAAAACCTTCTTCAACATTAGAAATAACCTTCACTTTTATGTCCCTAATTCATATAGCAAAACACCAAAGGAGACATAAGTGTAAAATGATTGCAAGGGGAAAAAAAAATACTTCGATATCTTTAAAAAAACAGCGTCAGAAGCTAAAACTTGTACACTACTGAAACAACTCATATTCTACAATCTCATATGACTATAATGTCTACTAGAAGAGCCCTTTTGATTTGTTCATACCAGAACAGTCATTTTGATTTGGTTGTAGAGTGTTAATCCGACATCTACTCAGAGAAACTGAAAAATATCCTCAAGAAAGTTATTAAGCATATTGCATCAGAAAATTTTTACATGTATTTCTTCACAACCCAACATCAGTCAAGATTTTCTAGACTTTCCCCCCTAGAATACAAAGCCATTGCTGATAAAATCTGCAAGTGAATGATGTTAATGGTGCTATAAGTAACAGCAAGACCAAGTTATAGATACCTGAGGGCCAGGGGCACATGGTAAGTTAGACACAATTGAGCTCATATTTAACCCTGTCATATGAAAACTTAAAAATACAACATGGAAGAATACAATCATAGTCTTGGGAAGTGATAGCATAAGCTTGGAGTGATGACAATCACAAGCTCCCACCAACTCTAATGACTATCATGGAAGTTGGGTGCATTAACAGTAATTATTGATAAATAAGCTGAACACACATTACCCCACTGACAGTATTTGCAAAACACCTCACAAATTGTTGTGTCCAGTTGTTGAGTTAATAATTAAGTGAAAGACAATAAAAAGGTTAAAGCACCCAAAAACCTACAAGGTTTCAGAAAATTACAAGATTTGGGATCTGAAATCCTGTTTCACAGCAGAACACCAAAGGTTTGTCTGTTTAGGACTGACTCACAAGCCCTTACAATATTCACTACAGCAATGTAAGATATTAGCAGCCTCAACTCTGTCCCCCCACTCCTCTGTTGGCAGTTACCTTCCCTAGAACAGGGGCAGCAGGTGGAATCATGTGCCAGCTCCTCAACACCACAATTCAGAGCCTGTCCTGTTAGTTTAAATCTACCTTCATCGCCATTTAGTCTTGTCATCCTAGTTAGATGGGCAGTACCTTTCAGCAGGAAGCTAGATGGACAACTGCAGTAGCATCTTAAATTAGAGTAACAGGAATTACCCCTCATTAATCAAAGCTCTTCATTTATTAAAGACAAAGGTAAAAATTAATTTAGAAACAACTGCAGAAGAGTGAATGTCTGATATAGTGGATTAGCTGATCTAGTAGTTAAAGAAGAAAGAACAAATGAGCAGAAGTTGAAGCTAAAACACAAAATAGTGTGTGTAATTTCTTTTATTTATTTCCAAAGGAAATATATTATTAATCATACTATTATCACTGGCGTACTTTAAAATCAAGACAGTACATATAAGCCACAAAAATAGATACAAAGACTCAATCAGGGAAATTTATGGCTAGTATTAGGCAGAGGGTCAAACCGTATCAATACAAAAGTCTATTTTAGTATTAAGACGTATAAATTATTCCATGTTTCAATAAGTATAGTCCACTGGCCCCAGAATGAAAACAGCAGCATGAAATAAGGTGAGATAAAGAATGACAGAAGTAATTATATATTCTTGAAGTATTAGAGAAATTCCTCTAAAAGACAGCAGCTTCTGTTAATAAAGCAAAAAACCTTAACAGCTTATTGCTCTCCACCATTTTCTTTTTTGTAACACTGCTTCCCATGGATTTAATTACACTATTCCACAGGAAAGACATATAGTAGTTATGCTCACATAACCTTAATTTAATAACTTAATCATAATAATTACCAATAAAGTAATATATTTCTCCCTATGTCCTGACTTTTTTCACACATCTTGATTGGCCTATCCTCAGGCTATACATATTTCATGCATCAAGGAAGGATTTAGAAACATGTGAAAAAGAACTGTAACATGCATAAAGTAGAGCAGATGAAACATTTTTCTTTTATATAATGCATTTGATATATTTAATACACAATGACATAATGTAAATGCACTAAGACTGAGCACAAAAGATACCTGTTTTTTTTTCCCAAGCTGAATCAATTATAAGCAGAATACCTTCTAACCGCAAATATTTTTATTTTTTTTATGATGAGAACATTGAAAAATAAGATTGTTTTTTTAGAGACAAGGAAGGAAAATTTTTAGAGACAGTCTAATTCCCTCAAATACTGTTAACCGAGAAGGTGATTTATCTCCAATAAGTACCATATCCAAAAGAATTTTTAAAAATAGCAAATATTCTATAAAACTATTTGGCTAGAGGTTGTAAGCAAGAAATGTAAACAGCTTAAACTACTTAGCCATCAAAACATGAAACAAAAGATTCTGTTTTAGAGGGACAGCTGTATTTAGGAAAACTGGCAAGGTTTCTGATTAGTCCAGGTAAGCAAAATTCAACCTTTCTTCAGACTGAGCATAGGTATCCTACAGAAGCTGATCTGGAATGATTCTTTTTCATAAATGGTTTAGAAGAAAAGCATTTGTATTTTAGAAACAGCAATTTTGGAGATAGACAGGTCTCAAGCATTAGCACTGATAAAAAATTAATAGTCTTTGCAGAGTTGTTCACTAGTCTGACCATCTCAAATTTGTGTGATCACAAAGTTGATCAGAACTCGTTTTATTTTGACTGTATTTCCAGACTACTGTGTTAACAAAGCCATACACTGCAAATTTAGAACACAAAAAACCAAAACTGGTTTCTCGGGAGATTTTAGAATCAGTGTTTTATGGATGTTTATGAGCTATGTCTAGAGCAACACTGATTCTTATGCAAAATTTGTCTTATGCAAAATTTGTCCATTCTGATTTCACTCACAAAAAAAAAAGAATATAATTGTATTTTTATACAAGTTCTAGTCAAAAAAGCTTTACTTTCCTGCAGCACCATGCATTATTCCCACTTGTTCCAATAAAAAATTTAGAGAAAAAGCTAACAGATTTGGGAGGGATGTAAAGGGAAGCAATATGCAGCCTTTTCACGTCTTCTCCTTTTCAGACCTTTTACCGGTGTAAGATTTTTCAGATTTAAATAGTTAGCCTCTCATTATTCTCCTGACTATTCCAAACTCCTGGTTATTGCAGCACCATGCATTATTCCCACTTGTTCCAATAAAAAATTTAGAGAAAAAGCTAACAGATTTGGGAGGGATGTAAAGGGAAGCAATATGCAGCCTTTTCACGTCTTCTCCTTTTCAGACCTTTTACCGGTGTAAGATTTTTCAGATTTAAATAGTTAGCCTCTCATTATTCTCCTGACTATTCCAAACTCCTGGTTATGTAATCATCCAAGCTATTAAGAAATCATTCAGAAGCCTACATTTATTATAAGCACACATTCACATATAGTAACTGGTGTACTTGTTTCTTGGGGAGGGGAGCAGTGTTTGGTCTGTTTGGGGTTTTTTTCACTTTTAAAGGTAAATCCTGCTATACTGGATAGAAGCATAAGGAAACTTCACAGACTCGTTGTATTCCCCACATGTATAGTCTTAACTGCAACACTCATGCTTCACTATTCCCATAGCAATACCATGATTTCTTTCCTCATTTTTGAGCCTTTCCCTGTAGAGGCTAAACCTTGCACTCATTCTTAGTCCCTTTTAACGAGTACTTGTAGAAAAGCCTCTTTTTTTTTCAGGCTACCATTGTTTCATAGATAAACATGGCTTAAATTTTTCTGATAAACTGGATGTTGGAAGGATCACATGGCCACACCTCCCACAGCTTAACATTTAAGTGCATAACTAAAATGCTTCAGTGAGACTACCAATTACTGCAGTTATGTTACTACCGCATAGAACTGTTCAACACCAAACAGAGCTATAAGATTCCAGAAGCCATTTTTAGCCTTGGGCACTAGGCCAAAAATAACCTTTTCAGTTCTCTAGGAAGCCAAATGTACAAAGATATAAAAACTGACAGAGGGAGTTCAGTGCTTCTTGCCAAAATACTGATTTTTTTGTAAAGTTAATACTCTTCCATATTACCTGATTCTTAACTGATTGCAAATCTATAGTGATATTCTTTTAGAGACTATTTCTGAATCGTACTACCATGCTTCTGTGCCAGATGCTACTATAAAGTGAGCTCTTCATTTCTGCATTGTGTTAATACATTTAAAATCACTTCCAGGACTTAAAACCATAATGAAAAGCTTCGAGGTTTGTGTCTTTACTACTACCCCAACATCTTCTAGAACAAAGCTTCAATTCAAATGCCTCAACATCCATTCTTCCCGGTATCTTACACTGTCTTGATTGAGATATAAAAATAAAAGCCAGAGAACCAGAGCTGGATTCCTTTCACAGTTTTGTCCTTGATCTGTTCTGAGATCTGGATTAAGCCATTCAAAATTTCTGTTCCTCAGTTTTTCCAATCTGTAAAACCAGGGATAACCTGCATGATTATCAAACAATGAAATAACTCACTGAGAAGAGCAAGGTTTGCAAGGTAATTTTTAACAGAAACATAGAACGAGGTCTATGCCAAGACCAACTAAAACTAGAAATCAGCTCTTAAAGTCATTATATTAACACTCAATATAATTACATAAAAGGCTTCTAAATTAATCAAAATACAAGAAATCCAAAAGACTTTCTCTACCCTTAGAAGTTCCTGATCGGTTGGCTGAATGTCGAAGTTACACACAGCACACTTTAACATAGCAGTAATAGCTGCAAAACCATGATACAAAAGAATATACCAAGAGAGTGGCTTTCTTACCTCTAAATTTCCTTACAAAAATTTTAGCAAATTGAAGTTATTGGATATTTTATATTAGCTCATCTTTTCATTCAAATCATAAGATCCATACCACTTGCAACAAAGATTTTCTTTGAAGAGCTTGCCATAGATCACCTTCACTTTTCATGTTGAATTTGAATAAGCACATGGGGGAAAAAAGAGGGCAGTTCCAAAGAAGAAATGTGCCAATTTTTTAAAGAAAAACAAGCGATTTCAGACTCAGCAGCCTCTTTCACCCCCCAAGAAGACCTCAGAAAAACACTGGATGAAACTACACATTGTCAAACTAACATGATAGTTTTCGATCAAATCTGAAAGTTCAGATGATGAATGGAAACATCCATTATAATACAGCTGTAATTCAGTAAAGCACTCTATTAGTTTCTGCACATTTTGACTAAGAAACTACATCATCTGCTCATGAGAGATTAAAAAAAAATTATCAAGAACTACACACAATGACAAAGTATGTTGATGTTGTATACAAACTAGGTACCCGTATGATAGATCTCAAAATAAGACAAAGTATGGAAACATAAAACATTCTAGATGGGCACCACAAACAAATTCTTGGTCATACATCTTTCTTCAAAAACATTACTAAGCAGGGGAAAAATACTACCTCTGGTAAAACTTGCAAGTGGCAGGACACGTGTGAGTGAAAAAAAAAACAAGTCACTAACACAAAGCAACCTGAACTGGCTGGTAAACGAAACAGAGGCAAAAAGTAGGCATTCAGCCAGACTGAAATGCAAATCTTAGAACAGGGATCACAGGCAAAACTTACCGAGCAGGGAAACAACACTGTACATAGTGGAAGGCAAAAAGACAGCTTTCTTGAACTGGGATGAACTCAAAATAAAAAAAATTAAAACTAAAACCTAGCAACACAACACACAACAAGCACAGGAAACCTGGGTTTAAGTTTCTCCCCTTAACCAGTCACAGCTGCTGTTTAATAACCAGGGCATCTTCCTCCCGCCCCCCCAACTGCTGAGAAGGCTCCTTTCATCTTTGACCAGAAATCTTCATCACTGTCTCTATTTTTTAATTATGTAACATATGACAATGTTCTTCCTCCTTCCCCAACAAATAAACGGACAGCTTTGTTGTTACTACACTTGCCTTAAAAAGACTGAATTGAATAAATTCAGCTAGGCCTCACTATTCTCAAAATACAGTAATATAACAATGGCAATGGTACGATCTATCAAGTATTCAATAGTTTTACCCCCCTATTTCTCCTGTCACTAAATGTATAAACAGTTAAAAGTTCAAACAGTTAAAAAAAAAAAAGTCTTTTAAGAATAATTTCACTTACCATGATAGCAATTTCACTATCTTTAAATTCTGACACAAGGGTCTTACTATACACGAACTGTTGTATTTGTATTTTGGTTATCTTGCCTTACTTCCTGTAAGCCTCATCCAAGGGTGTGTTCTGCTCCACTTCTTTCCTTGGATTAATCTCTGATTCAATTTTCTTTTCCTACCCCATTTCTTGCCCATTTTCCAAAACTTCTTCATCAGTTTCAGCGAGCACCAATTTATCTTTGCACACACAGTTTTTGATCCTGTTTCTTTCTGTTCACCAAATAACAGATCCAACTTGTCATTCATGTTTTTCTCTTCATATTTAAATGTGGAGGGTTTTTATTTCCTATCTGATTTTTTCACTTTTATTTTTTTGCCTGTCTAATGTAGTGCTACAAAGGAGTGATGCCACTGCAAATAATGCATCGACAGTATAAAGAAATCAAGGCGCGTGCCATGTTTAAATATACTTTCAGGATTTTTTTTCTGAATTTAGTTTAATTCAAAAAATTATTTACCTTAAATCCTCCACCCACTTATTAATGCCAGCTGTCCCAGCAGTGTCTCCTTCTACCAGAAAGAAGTATTTATAGGGCCGTATTAGTAGAAAACACTAACTAGTTTATATAGTTAAATCCAAAACCTAGAAATTAAATCTGTTGCCAATCTTGCATTTTACAGCACTGCAGTTTTGGAAGGAAATAAAAGTTCTGTTTTTAAAGCAGGTGTTTCAAGTCTACCTTGATACTGGCAACACCCACTTCAAAAAGGAAGGATTATCAAGAAAAGTGCAGGAACAATTGTAGGGAGACAAAACATTTATAATCTTTACATTTGCAATTTATATATGCAAGCAGTCGGTGTATTTCAGTAAATTAATCTATTGAAAAACAGAAAAAGTAACAGACAAAAAGTACCTTCCAACATATTTCCTATTTGTTCAGTACAAATAATTCCCTCCATTCTACAAAGAGTTATTTCCAAACCAAGAAAAAGAAAACCATCTGTACAAGTTCACATCCTCCAGACTCAATATTACAATTACTGCAACTCGCACGAAGGAATAAAATCACCCAGCTACAGAAAACCAACATAAAAACCTTATCCATTCAGCAGCACAGGTCACTTAACATAGTGCTCAGCTGTTTTGCTCTTGTTCTGCTTCACATAAAGATCAATTCAAGAACTCTATCCTCATATTCAAAACCTCCAGCTACTTCCAGTGACTTCTCTAACCATACCTAGAAGAGCTACCTCACATTGGCATCATGAAATTATCACCTAGCTTTTAACTAAGGGAGTCAGAATTCCCACAAGCTCAGCTGAACATGAAACATCTCATGCAGCTTCAAAAGTGAGTGCAAACCTCAGGCTCCAAATTAAATGCAAAACTAACCCTCATATGGTTCTGCCAAGATCATCGTCTCACTCACAAGTTTTGACCTTTTTTTTTTTCTTTAAAAATATTTCTCCTACTGACTGGGATAGAAGGACGAAAGACTGTTATTGTTATTTCTATTTTTAAATAGTTAGGAGGTTTACAGATATTATGGTGTTCTGCACCATACAAGGAAAGAAAGGGATAAAAAGGCAAGCTGGCCTGCAAGACCAGGAAAGGGGAAAGAGACTGGGGAGAAGCTTAGAATTTTAGAACTGAACTCCTCCCACAAGGACGCATCTACCTACAAATTTAGCAGAAAGTAATTATTCCTCCAGAAGCTTAACTCCTCAGTACCTTTCCAAAGAACTACTCTGATGTGTGTATTATACCTTGCAAAATATGGTCAGTAGAGAGCAGTCAGAAGTCAGGAGACATAACACCCATTTCTACTTTTGACAGTGTGAATACAGTGATAACATTTCTGGCTCTTTCAGTTTTACACATGGGAGAACAATAAATGGGTATGCTATTTTCATAATTCTGGTCTCAATAGAACACGTTAAGGATACCTCTGTGGTTTCAGAAGTGCTATTTAAATTATTTAAATCATATTGACTTTAATTGTGAATTAGGGATCTAACCAGCTTGGGAATGTTCACAAATCTAGTAGATGCTTACTACCAGAGCTAGCAAGAACACGGCAAGCAGAATGAACAGTCTGTGGCCTGGGGAAGTTATTCATCCTTCCTAGAATGGTCATTCTGATATGCAAAACATCAGTCCCTCCGTCTTGGTTGCTCTTGCAACTCTGTAAGCAGCAAAAATGTCACTGGCTTTTCCTTCTGCAGGCAAATGGATTCAACAGTTAATCTTTTAAAGTATGAATTTTAAACTATTATTTGTAGCATAAAGCCTGTGTCATGTATATTAGAGTCAAATAATTTTCTCCATGTTTATCTAATTCTCTGTTCACAAAATTCTAATCATCATTATTAATGTAACTGCTCAAGAAATCCAGGTTTCCTCAGTTTTACAGGTATCAGAAAAGTATCCCAAGCCATTACACTCAACCAAGAATATACAGCTCACCCCCCTGCTTATAATCCTTTCCCTTCTTTCACTTCCACCACTTCATATATTTTCACTCAGTACTTCATAAATTTTCACTCATTTTGTATGACACTTCTGCCTGTAAATAGTATCTTCTTCCTATCTATTTTCTTATTCAAACCTATATTACATTGGCATTTGCCCCCTTCCTCTTCCAAGTCACAGTTCTACTGGGCAAATAGTCATTCTACTTTGTCATAGCCAATTCTACCCTGGTCTCTTCCCCTCACAAAAGTATTTAGTGTTTTCAAAACCCTATGAATAGTGTCTGTATTAAGATTCACACTGTCTCTCCTGTTTTACAGATGTCTAAACCAAGATGTCTTTTGTGCTGAGGACACAAAAGAAACAGACCGGGGGAAGGAAGAAAAGGAGGCTCACAAACCATGTAGGGATATTTGGCTTCTACCTCCCACAAGGCCTGTGACCACATGCGAGTGGATCTTCAAAAACCAAGTTGTTCAGCTAGAAGCATTTGAAAAGGAATCTGTAGCACCTTTACTACCATAACAGCACTTTTGGAGCTCCAAGTCAGTCTTTTCCAAGGCAGATGGGCCAAGGGCACACAAAGTGACAACATTTCTACAAAGGCAATCAGTTTTCATCCATTTACATGCACAGCATGGCCAAACACAGCTTTGGCAATTCTAGGTAGAGCTGTTTAAAAAACAGCCACCGTAAATTGGAAGTTAACTTTAAGGGTAAAGGTTCAATAAACAGCTGAGCCTACTCCTGCTGAAATTGAGAGGTTTCACCCTCTCTCCTATCATGTGATTTCTAGGCTGTCATCCCTTCTACCTCTTAGCCCTTGCACTAGTTTTGAAGCTTCTCTACAAACAAAGCAAGCTAACCAAAGAAGAAACAAAAAAACCACTACACTGGGGAAAAAGATGGACACACACACACACAGAGTCAGTGGTAGAAAGCCATTAATCTGCTCAAGCCACATTCTGAAACAGTAACCAGGCAATTGAGTACTCCTAATTTGTTTCATGCAACAAAAGGCACTCTTAGCTAATTCACTTTATTTTGTGCTGAGAAGAGCCTAACAGCACCTGCAAAGTCACTGACCGCATTTCAGCTATGGGGGCAAAAATCTCCAGACAAAAGAGGTAACTTTGAAAAGCACAACTGACTAGACTCTATATAGCAGAAGAACTAACAGACTCTTTTCAATAGGAGTCAATAGCCTTGATGTTTATAAGATCCACAAGCAAGGACATACTCAGACTTGGGGAAGAAAAAGAAAAAAAAAAGGACCAAAGGGCTTCAAAGGCTATTCTACAGTTATAAGTTGCTAAGCACGTCTATGCTTCTAAAAAATTAATTTAGTTTGATAAAGCTCTTTCACAAAGCATTGCTTATCAGAAAAAAAGAAACTTGAATATGTTAATACAGAGATGTCCAGACAGACCACATTATGAAGTTACACTCTGAAATTGCATTTATACTGTTGGATACATAATAATGAATACAAAATGGATTTATCTTTATTTTTTAGCCTTGATATGAAAACACATTATATAGTAATCTCAAAAAGAGTTACAACCCATAAGTTTTGGCTGCAGGGTAATCATCAATTCATTTGTGAGAATAAACAAACATACTTCCTCTTCTCTCCCTGTCCTAATACACTTAGGGTATTATTTGTGTAAAAGACAGAATAAGTAAGGTTAGAAATCTTCAGATAAACACAGGAAGATTGTAGGAAGGGACTACTGAACATAAAGAAGAAAAAGAGTTTTATTCTTTTTTTCAGCTTTATAATTAAAGATGTTATTTTTATTGATATGAGTTTGGATAAAATGAGCCAAACGAAAGGTTCTCAAGAAGCCTCATCCAAAAAACCCACAATGTAATCAAAATATGAATTCAAGATGATTAATTACAACCTATTCAAAGCAGTAATTATCAGAGAGAATTCTTAGAGGGAGAGGGGCATATCAAATCTCTTTTTTCCCCTAGTGACCAAATAATAACCAAATTTTAAAGAAGAATCTGTCTGGCAGTCATTTTTGGTTCATGAAAATGTGCAGTAGCACAAGCAAACTAGTCTGTATCTGTGATGTCCTTCCCAGTGCAACCTGCATTTATAATAAGTGGAACCAACTGCACATCTACTGCTATAATTAGGAGAATTCTCAGAAGTAAAGGAAGAATTACATTAATAAAGGAGCTGGAGAAAATCAGTGAGAATTAAGTTATGGCAATCTAATACACATAGTTGTTTATTTTTTAAAAAATGGTAAATAAGAATTATTTTTTTATTATTATTAGCAAAGAGGACTGAAAGGAATATATTTCACCTGAACCAGTATCAATCCCCAAAACAAGAAATAAATTTTTCAGAAAGACAAGCAGAAAGAACTTCAAACAGTTGGGTACAAACAAATGCATTCCTGGACTTAACTGCGATGGAAGACAACTTGTAACTTTGTTCTTGTTTTTTTTTTTTTTTTCCTTTACATGATCCCACAGGAAGCACTTAAATGTCAAAATTCAAGCTAAAGTGCCCCAAAAATGAAAATTAAAACTCTACAGGTTTTCAGATAGTTGTTCAGGTGATACTGTGATTTTTGGACCATCTTGAAAACAAATCCGTAGTTATACAGTCCAAACAACTATTTCAAAGATGCTGCCAGGCTAAAGTGTCTTCAACACAGCATTGTCTGGAGAGCACAGTCCATTTATAAACTTTTTAAAAAACAGCAGGTAGAAGTTCTTCTGTCTAGTGAGCATTCTAAAGTACAAAAAATAAATACATATTCCTTCCAGAATTTCATACTGTCCAAACTAGCAATCAAATACTTCAATTTGTATTTCTTTTCAAACAGTCCAACACCTGACTAAAAAAAAAAAAAATTTGCTTCTCTCCCACATCATCACAAGCAGCAGCAAGTAATCCTTCCTCATGTACCTAACCCACACAATAGAAATGGATGAAACAGGTATTAACCAGAAAAGGTTCAAAGGATCTGTCTTCAGAAATACAGCCAAAGCCTACAGAAAGAGGTTGAAGTGATACAGGCAGCCATGGGTACACATTTAAGTAACAGCTTTGGGGCTTTTTCTTCTTCTTTTATAAACTAACATGCTTCCAGCATTCCCAGTGGTTTTGAGGAATATAATTGCATACTATTACTTAAGAACTATGTGATTACTGTGCCACTGTCTTCTGCATAACCCAGCCTGTAATAAAAGTGATAAGAATAGCATTTATTATTTTTGAAAGGGTTTTTGCAATGCATCCACACTGATGTGGTTTAAAATATCTGACTAAACTCAAGATACTTTACATAGAGGTTTTATTTTCTTCTAACAGTGCTGCACACCATGCAAACTCCCTTCTGTGTGCAAAGATACTGCCTGAAAGTTCATCTAACCAGGTCACTCAGCTCTTGAGCAAAACTTTCAAAGACTGAGGAAGAAATGCCCTATCATGTCTCTATAAGCAAGATGTATTCAATTCAAAGAAAAGTCACAGAAGAAAGAGCATACCAAGAAGCTGCACAAATAGAAAGTGACAAGTATAGTTAAGCCTCTACAGTTACCATGGAATGTAACTGCAATAAGAACTAGAAAAGTCAAGCAATTCAGTCCCAGCTAAAGGCAACCAAGCCTCGTCCCTTTTGTAAGTGTATCAATTGCTATATAAAATCTGATTTCTAACTTCAGGAAAAAAATAAATGAATGAACAGAGAATTTAAAGTTTATCACTTCTGTCTTCCTCAGACCTACTTAAAGCACTCAGAACTTTTCTAGAAAACAAGGTTGATAATATTTTATTTGAGAGTATCTGTAGACCATCATTTTCTCAATCCAAAAATACTGCCAGTATTTAATGCTAAAACAGTCAAGATTCAGACATGGTTTCAGTTTTCTGGAAATCCCCTGCTCCTCAGATATCTAAACTCAATCCCCCAGACTAGTCTTCTCTAAATCAATGACTGTCCTTATTTTTCAGTGAGATTGGCCCTCTTTAGCAAAAAAGCTTGAACAGTGAAAGGCTACCCCTACCCCAAACACCAAATTTTCAGGGCTTCAGAGACATGTCAGCACATCAAATCCAAAAGTAAAAATCATTCGTTGCAAGGACATATTCCAAGTAGTACAAGAAAGTACTGTTTTTATACTATGCACATTTATGGAGAGGAAGCGAGAGAGAAAATTCCCATCAAGAGTTTGCCCCGAGAGCTTCAGAAATCTGGGCTTAAGCCAAGCGTCTCTTCTGTTTATATATTCTACTTATGTAATGTAACAAGTGAAAAGGAACACAGATTTTTCGGAAATATATCAACATATGACTTAACTCACAAGGCAAACAATTCCCACTAAACAGTTACAACATGCTGTTACAAACAAAAATATAAAGTAACTACAGATTAACACATGGTTCTCCTAAAAGGGGACAATGAAAAAAGGGCTGCTGCTGTTACAAGATTGAAACATGGGCTGCTCTACACTGCTGTTTATACCAAATAAAAAGAGAATGAAAATCCCATTCTACATTTAATTTCATATTGAATGTCTTCTATGTAAACTCCAACAAAAACACATTAATGCTTGAAGGCAAAGACTACTTTTTTCCAGAGCTCTCCTCCAAACAGAAAACTTACTAGAATAAGTAAGCATGTAACAAGCATGTACTACCTATACATACAACACACAGCTCATGCTTGTGCAGAACATACTTACACAATATACAAATACTAACATGTAATCACTGCCAATCAAAGAAATTTTTTCCAGTACATAATTTTGTTTTCTAACAGTTTGGATCAGTATTAGGTCATACCAAACAAGCTAACTTTCCGGATTTCCAAACTACTTATCTCCTATCACGGCATGTCTTCATTAGACTACAACTTTAAAAAAGAAAAAAGATAAAACATCTTGCTTGGGGAGACAAGCTGACAGTCATACACTTCCACTATCACGCCTGATCCCTTTCACTATCACATCTATTGCTGAGTCAGTTAATTGTTAGCACGGCAATTCATGCTACCAATTCATGGTAGTTTCATTCATCAAGTTTCCTTTGTATTTCTCTTTTATTGATATGATGATATAGGTGTTCATACAGACCACTGTGAAATCCATTCAGCAACAGCAAACAAGTGACAGAGCTAAATAACAATTACATATAATGTCTACTACACGTCTGAGACATTACTCTGTTCCCTATAGCTGGGATAAATACATATATGCAGTAAGCACGTAAGTCTCCACATACGTCCTTTGTATTTCTCTTTTATTGATATGATGATATAGGTGTTCATACAGACCACTGTGAAATCCATTCAGCAACAGCAAACAAGTGACAGAGCTAAATAACAATTACATATAATGTCTACTACACGTCTGAGACATTACTCTGTTCCCTATAGCTGGGATAAATACATATATGCAGTAAGCACATAAGTCTCCACATACAGGAAGGCATAAATACCCTCATGTGCAGGAGTAGTTGAGAATTTAGGTTCATGTTATCACATGTTTGCATGTAGGTATAGCACCTGCTGTTTTGTGGGACAAGAACAAGTGACTACTTGTCTGCTTCTTTGCTGTTACAACACAACTATCTTCAGCAGGCAAATGGGGACACAAAAGGGCATGCGGAGGCGGTACACTAAAGATCTTAGGAATACACTAATATATTCTTCTAGTGCGGGTTTGTACTGTTCTACCTAGTGACACTGTGTAATGGATTAGGTTCCAACCCCCAGCACAAATAGGGGCAAGAAAACAGATAGGACCCTTTGTGGGGGTCTGCCCCCTTAGGTGAGAAACAAGTGTGCCTTTTTTCATGTTGGAAGGAGTGCGTGAGGGCAAGATAAATGCAGGCTGGATACACCTCCCTTCACCACTCCTGCCTGAAAGGTTGTCAGGCCTATCCCCTCTGCAGATTTATGTAATGATGGTGTCCCCCGCTGCAGAATACATACAGTGCCTGTGAAGATAAGAGATTCCTCTCCACATTTGCCTTGGAAGACTGCGTTGCATACAGAGCTGGAACTATGGCTACATGACCATAAGGATACAAGGGTGGATGTCAACCCCAGTGCCAGACAAGTAGCATTTGTAAAAGGCAGCATGCTCCCTGGGGTAGCTACAGAGCAAAAGTGTTCCTATGGACATGTCTCTGCCTGTGGCGTGCAAATAGGTGAGATGTTCACCTAGGCACATGAGTGTCCTAATGTGGTTACATACAGACATGCATCCCCTCCATGCCAGGTGGGTCCATCTACAAGCAGAGGGATGGAAGGAGCAGGTATCCAACCTGGCACACATATGCATTCATCACGCAACCGATTCAAAGGTAGGCTGGCTGCCACCTCAAACCTCAGTGGTCAGGGAAGGGTGGCACAGAAACGCACATTCCCCAGAGGGGGAAAAAGACAGGTGCAAGCAAGAATTCACTCACACACACACACTCCCCCAGTGTGCCACGGGAAAACCAGTTCTGCCTCATCAAATGGGGGGGGGAGGGCGTGTGTGGAGGGGTGTGTGCAGCTATCCAGCCATATGGGAGCGAACACCTACCTCATACAACAAGGCGGGGGGGGGGGCCCGAAAA
>NW_008795921.1:480433-498297 GCF_000699145.1 Aptenodytes forsteri | reverse complement strand
GCTGCTGCGCTGCTGCGCTGCTGCGCTGCTGCGCTGCTGCTTTCTGCTGCTGCAAGTGCGACTGCAACTGCAACTGCAAATGCAACCGCATGCAAGTGCAAAAGGAGGGGTGAGCTCTCCCTTGTTTTTTGTCACGGCATCCCCACCGCCTTCCCTTTTAAAGGCTAGCCTGGGAGGTCTGCCCGCCACCTGCTTTGGCCCCTTCTCCCAGCATCCACTGAAGTCGTTCACCACGCTAACTATGCTGGCAGGCTCAGGGGCTGGATATGAAGCAATTTGTGGTTGGGTGGCATGAAACCACCACGCACGCATGCAGGCAAGCATGCATGTGCTCAGGCGGCGGGCCTAATTTGAAAATTAAAAGCTGCAGTGGCTCTTGCCACTGAGCTAGGCCCTGGGGAGCATCTGCCCTGCAGAAGGCTTTTCTGTGACTTGCTTCTCCCGCAGGGGCTGGTTTGCACATATGCATAGCCCCCAGGGCCCAGCCTGCCAAAGAGAGACCCTCGAAGGTGTGATTTGTAGTGACAAACCGAGCACAGGAATCATGATCAGTTCGGTTTTCAATGGAATAACCTTTCTGAGGGGGTGAGGGTGTTGGTTTTGGTTTATTTCCCCCTCCCTTTCTGCAGCTTTGCAAAGCTGAGCCCAGGAGTGGGAGAGGAGCAAGGCCTCATTTCCACTGGGTTTACAGAGTTCAAAGCTAAAAAAGGACTTGGACGTCATTACCCATGACCTGTATTTTACAGTCTGTTACATTTCACTCAGTTACCCTGTGTTGTGATCAATGGCTGACATTAAACCAAAGCCTTCCCGGCTCCAGGAAGTTCAACCACTGAGCGCTACAGGGACAAGGAAGACAGAATTGCCACAAGGAAATAACTCAGTTTCTGAAAAACAGGAGAGATCATAGTGAGTTTAGCAGTCACAACAAGAAACAGCACTGGTTAAAAGGGAGAAAGGGTGTTAAAGGTAGGTCTTTTCACATAACACCATCATAATATCCATTAAAAACTTGTTCTTTATAATTAAGATACACTCTCAGTATCAGCATTTTTCATAGTAGTTTTATATACATTGCATCACTGCAGAAGTGTTGCAGGCAGCACAGCAGCATTTTTAAAGAGGCTGCCTTACATTAAGGAAAGAGCTGTAAGGTTATATGGGTAGGAGGGGAATTATTTTACTGTAAGTACATTTATACTGCACCTAAATTATAGGCCCTGAGCTTAAACTCCAGTCCAAACTCCCCTTACATGTCCAATTGCCAGTTCTTCATGTTTGATTCAGAGATCTTGGGTTTCGGCATGACAAATTCAGTGTCCTACCAGTCTGAGAAAATTTTGGGTGTACCAGAGAGCGATTCTTGACACCATTCCTTGGAACAGCCCCTAGCCGAAGAGGAAATCAACAGTTACCACATCAACAGTTGTGTCCAGATATCACATTACTTTTGACAAAGCTTGTTGGTGGGTTTTTAAGATAGTTTTTCCCACAGATTTCCACTAGTCACAGCATGCTTTGGATTTGTTAATGTCCTGGTTTTGGCTTAATTCCAGCTTGCGTACAATCTTTGCATTGCTGCTGGAAAACATAAAGAAACAGATGAATAGCTACATCTTCTCAGCAATTTAAAGAAAAGTGTTGATGAACAGTAGTTCAAGTTGAGTAAACTGTGAATAAGAGCAACTACTAGGCTTCCCCTATAATGGACATTTTTTTAAATGCAAGTTTAATGAACTAGGTATTACATTCTTTTATACTTAGAGAAGTCTGAAATATCGTAGGTTTTATAACAGTAAATGACTTTGCACAGGAGATTTCCTGTGTATTAAATTATCCAACATCATGGAACTTTATTTTGAAACTAGTAATATAGAACTAAACATTCAGACAGCATATCTGCAGAAATCATCTTCTAGCATCAGCTCTTTACAGTCAGGTAGCAGGCCTGTCTTTTGGTGAGGTTTGGTAAGTTTTCTCACCAGTGGGACACCATGTTCCTTCCTCTCCCACTTCTGGTAAGACAAAATGATTTCTAGTGCTGATTTTGATAAAAACAAAAAGGTTTTTTTGCTCTTTGTTGTCTTCACACCAAACCGCTAATCCTGGGATTTGATTCACAGCACCTTGCATAAGGGAGGCTAGCAGCAATACCTTTCTCAGCCCCATTTGAAGGACAACTCAGCCTCCTTTGCAGGAGGCACCCAAGGTCCCAAGGAGCCATCAGGCTCCCCTGCACGCAGGCAGGCACCTCAGCTGCCCCGTTGCGCTCACAAGAAGGTCCTGTGGCTGACAGAGGCAGAGAAGTCAGCACAGCATTCCCCCTGAAGACACCCAACATCAGGACAGCTGGGATATAGAGAGGCTGGGGCTACGCTGGTACACAGTCTAGCAGGGGTTAAAGGTGTAGGTTCCCCCTTATAGCAATGCAAGGGCACACACCAATAATCAGGGAGAAAGTCTGTTTTAAACTGCTTTTTGATCTGAGCGGCTGAGGTGCAATGCAGGCATGACCTGTACTTATCAGATACTGTGTAGAAACTCCTGGAAGTAGCACTTTGAAGGCTGCTAATGTTAGCAAGATTGTGGAGGGGAAAAAAATATAGCACTGAAGCTGTATCGCCTTGACTCTCTCTCTTCTCTGCCTGAGTGCCGTGCCAGATCTAACTCCGTTCCTATAGATACAAAGGATCAGAAATTGAAAACACTACAGGAAAAGAAAAGATCAGTCACAGCAACACTGGTTTGCTATCCATGCAGATGTATATAAAAGGTCACACTCCATATATTGACTTTGGTTGGATCACAAAGTGGGTACAGCCTGGCACAGCAGCTAAGATGAGCTAGTGGCAAGCTGTCATTGAAAGCAGCCCTTCCATTCCTTGCCCCCAGCTATGTGATCTCGCCAGTTCCTATGTGACGGTGTTTGCACTTGTCTGACTCTTCAATGAGTCCTAGAGCAGCTTAAAAATTAACTCTAGAAGGAAAAGAAAACAGTGGATGCTTTTCAGCAAGCAGATACAAGTGTAGCAGAGGAGAGAAGGAATGCAGAAGGAAGACTCATGGGTGTAGCAGAAGGAAAAGATTGCAGAGGTGACCATTCTGCAAATTGGGTCACACATAATGGCTGTTGCAAGAAAAATCCTATCAGAGATGTACCATAGCTGAGGGAGACCGTGAGCCTTAGAGTGAATTTCTATGACTTTAAATTGGCAGAAAAGAGGCAAACAACAAGGCCCACATGGTTTGTGAAGATCAGAGCTGGGTGAGGGCCTAGGTGCAGGGAGCTGGTGCCTCACGAGGTAGCGCGTGACCTCGGTGTGGAGTACCTGCCCTGTACTAGACACGGGACTTCTGCAGCGTGGAGCAGGAGAGCCTCTTTACTTCAATGTACAGACATTCACTTCATGCTCCATGTGCTCTAAGACAATCCTGAAGAGGCATTACCATGGAGTAGCTCATACACAGGGTACGCCAAGGCTTTCTTCACATGAATATCCCACATGGACAAGCTGTCTAGTGTGGAGACAGAAACAACACACAAACACTAAGTCAAATGCCAAACAGAAAGTGGGTGTCACTCAACCTGCAAGGCTACCTCTGTTTGGTGCAACACAAAACAGCAGTCACAACTCAGAAAAGACACATTATACATCCTTGGTAGCATGACTCCAATGGCACCAGGACAAGGAAAATTATTAGATGAATCCCAAGAGAAAAAGCATGCAGACTGAAGCTTCAGGTGGCACAGATTAAAAGATGTTCCTTTCAATTAAAGCATGGACTCCTGAACCTGCTTACACTATGCCTAAGACAAGTGGTACGTAGCACACAACAGCAGAATGAGTAGCCTACGCAGAGCAGACAATGCACTGCAGCTTCCTTGCAGCAAAGCTGGTGAAGAGAGTTTGAAGGGCGGGGAAGCTATATCAGGAAATAGCTCAGAAAAATCCATCTATATAGCACCTGCCTCACAGAATACTCAGGAAAAAAAGGGAAAAAAGAAGAGAGCAATTAATTGATAGGAGGCAGGAGATGAGGGGAAGCTTATACATGAAGCAGGAGCTCAGAAGGTAGGTTAGCAGCATGGTCACTGCTCAGAAGACACACAAGGTTCATCCTTGCATAGATCCAAACAAGTTCACCACAGAAGCAGTGCAGAATTATTTGCTACAAAGAAGCACTTCTTGGTCCCAGTGACTGACCATGGCAAGCATCGGGAAAGCAGCTCCCTTGCTGTGTCCTGAGACCCAACGGGTGGGCAGGCTCAAAACACACACTGGGTGATTGTTGGTGGGAGTGAACTGTGGCAAGACTGATCCCAAATGGCACCACATATGCTAGACATGTTGGCAAGGTTCACTGTCACGGTAATGATGCTGCTGTACAGACATGGATGCAGCAGGACAGAAGCTGCGAGAGATCACGACCAAAAGCTCAGCTTTCAGCTCAGAGGTCATGAAAATAGTCCTAAGGGTAAACTAAAACCAAAATGAAACTGTCTTAGTATCCCTGAGACACTTGACCTGACTAAACATTTAAAGGCAACATAGTAACATGCCCATACCTGAAATATTAATTTAGTTCAAAGACTATTAGCAGTTGTAAACTGGCAGAGTTTCTTCCAAGTCTCTCGGATGACCTTGAAACATGCAATGTGATAAAGAGGTAACTATGTCCGTGCTTACCTTGAATCCACTGCTGAAATACAACTTCAGCAGAGATTCAGTGGAAATTCAGGGGACTGTAACCGGGGTGAGAGCCTTGCTCTTGAAACAGGAAGAGCTGGTAGGTTTTTGCACCACTGGTCAGTAGAACAAAGAGATACCTAAGTTGGGAAAGGAATGTCTTGCAGGAGTTTGCCTTTGTGAAAATTTGAAACAGTATCTGGTAGGGGAAGAAGCCATCAGAGTAAGAAACAACCTGTCTTCTAATAAAAATAGAGAAGACAATTGGTTATTGTCACTAACAATGAGACAGCATTTACAGAGAGACACTGTTGGCAGTCCCACAATGCTTCCAGTGTATGCTGTTGAAATACTACAGTTTATATGTCTGTTGCAAAAAAAACTATGCAAACCTCATTTCCTACCTGCAGCAGACTGTTAGCACAGACACATGGAATTGAAACAGAAATACAAAGTCCTCAGTCTATTGCAAAATCCAGAAAATGCAAGAAGATAGAAGACATCAGCCAAGCAGTTGAACTCTGGTTTCTAGGTGGAGCACACAAGGCAAAGATTTTGTAAGACCCATGTTCATGATTATGGGAAAGACTGCAGGTAAAATGCTTCATATCACTGTTACGAACAGCAAAAACACTGGGACCAAAGAGAACTAGTGCCTGGTAAGCAATTGTGATATATACAGAGAAAGTGAAGGCCTAAAAGCCAAAAGCAGCAGTGAAAATGGAACAACAGCTCTACCTGAATGCAAGCCCAAATATTTTCCCTGCAAACCACACAAACCACCTCTCTGGTATAAACAAGTTCTTGAGACACCTGGGAACTCAGTGAGAGCCCTGAACCAGTACCAGCCTGGTGGTTGCAAACCACTCACCTGACTTGAGTCAGGTAACTAATTTTAGTTGACCGGCACTGTGTTTATGCCTTTTCCCCACGCAGTCTAACCATGTTGCTGATACCAGTTGACTGGCAGCAGTAAGTGTGAAGGTAAAATTGCAAAGAGGGTGTTTGGATACCTGCCACTGGGAAAAAAAAATGCATGTGATTCCTGAATGTGGAATTGTATCCAAGAACATGTTAATAGCCAGATATAATGCTTTGATAATGCACACAAATATGAATCCCTGCAACCACCAGGGATAAAAGCACCATTCATAAAGCACCTCTTTACCCAGAAGGTATTTCACCCCTAAGGGGTATCTTTGCTTTCCAACGTGCATCCAGGCCCACTGAAGCAAAAGTTATTTGCAATAACAGCACCAGCAGAATAAGGCTTTTACTAGCAAAGAGTAACCTCCTCCTTGGATGTTCTGACAACCCCCAAATATCAGCAAGGATGCCAATATACAACATTTTGTTGAAGAGCAAGTCACGTTGACCCTCAGTTTTAATCACTTAGTTTCAATCATCTTTCATGGAAGTGAAGCTGTATGTGTTACAGATAGACAGGTTTTGGCCCATGGGGGAATGCTGCCTTGGTACACAGCCGAGGGAAGTGCTGGACTAGGAAGGGGATACCCAGTATACTCCATATTTCAAGAACTGTGGGCTGTATGACATACAAAGAAAATGCATGTCTTAGAGCAGCCTTCAATTCTTTTCTAATTCATACATGATGCTAGAGCAGCTGATAGTGTCTTGCAGATCCTGGGGTGCTCAAAAGTAACTTAAATCCACATTTGGCCTTTGTCTGCTATGCTGCAAGTACTATGGGACAGGTCTTGAAAAAGAGCAGCAAAGAATCAAGATCAAAGTTTGCGATTTAACTGCAGTTTATGTCCTCACCTCTTCCATAAAGATCAAGGCATTCAGCAATTCATACTAAACATCCCAACAACAATAATTTTGACATAACTACCAAGAAATATAATTCTTGCTGGTTTATTTGAGAGAAAAACAAAGGCTCAGCTTGTTTCATCATAAGTCACTAACACATCTAAAATAACTATAATAACTCTATACCAATTAAGTTTATAAGCAATATTTTAGAGGCATTTTACTCCCAGTTAGCTACAGAATACGACACTTTGTTTAGAGCAGTCTTATCTTCTTTCAGCACGTAACAAAGCCTCCACCCTGTAAACAGTCACTTAACATTAGTTCCCAGCTTGTGAACTGGATCACTGGAGACCAGCATGAGGTGGGCTGGGGTGCAGAGGGTATGCTGAGGGGGGGACCTGGGAAGAGGAGGTGAGAACTGCTCTTCCAGGTGTGGCTTTGCTACTCAACCTGCAGCAGAAAGCACTTCCCAGCAGCGCATCACAGGCTTGCAGCATCTGGGAGGTGAGCAGGACCCTCACACAGCAGACTCCTGCTATCTTTGTGAGATCTAGGTCCCGCAATCGCAATATGGGGCTGTGAACTTTCCACCACTCCAAAACCTCATGTGCTAGGTACCAGCGACCAGGCACAACTGGAGATGGGTGGGAGCCACAGGTAGGAGCAGTGCTCAGATAAGCCCTGCTAGAAAGGTGGCACTTTTCTCTGCAGCCTCCCTCCAAACCCCATCATGTGACTTGTCACTGTCGCTTTCCAAACCACACCATAACATGAGAGCATCTCAATCTTTGCCAAAGAAGATACTTGTAAGAACCAAAATAATTAATTGTTTAGGCAAGTTCCTCTCATTTTTGTTAAAGCAATAAAAATGCTGGAGATCCCCATCGAATGAAGACCTCATTGCACTACACTGTGCAAAAATACAGCTATTGGCCAGAATCTCTTGCATTATAAGTATCAAATAATTTTTCATACGCACAGGCTTGAATGTTTGGCAACAGTGCATACAGTGAAGTAAGAGGCATAATATCAAGGAGCAAAATAGAAATAATAGATTCCTCTTGGGAAGAAATAGTATGCAGCGTTTCTAGTAAGACTGACTGCAAAAGACAGCTCAAAAATTGTTGTCATGGGGTAAATCCAGGTTCTTGCAGTGCTGGGCAGGCAGCTTTCCTCCGTTTATCTCCTCCTCTTCCTCCAGATAAACACTGTCGGACTGGGCAACACACACCCAGCAGGATCTCTTTCCTTCTTGCTGGCAGGTGGAGTTATGGCCTGCTTTTGGGCATGGCAAAATAAAGGCGATCCGGTTAGCTGCAGAGTTTCATATCCTGCATGTAGTGGAGGCCAGGAAGGTGCCCAGGGACGAGTAGTGCTCTGATCTATTTCTCATGACAGTTTGGCTCCTAGGAGGTGCCAAAAGCAGAAGCTGATGGGAATGGAGGGTGCTCATCTTTACACAGAATCCATCTGTGAGGGCACACGTATTACACAGAATCCATCTGTGAGGGCACACGTCCTTACATTCTCAGCGTGCATCCATTTAAGGACACCTACCTGAATGTCCTTTTCTGTTCTCCCCCAGTTTTGTTTGAGCCATCTCCCTCACCTTGTGCCTTCAAGTGCTTTCTTAGAATTCATGCCTCACATTCTATTTTTAACAATAGGAGCTGAACACTGAAATGGCAGAGCTAAGTGAAGCGTACGTGGAGAGAAGTGGAAGGAAAAGCAATTTTCCACCCATCCCCCCATCTGTGATCTGTACATCTCTGTTAATATGTGAAACACAGAGCAGCCTGGACAGCCTACATTACATGTAGCAGTTAGAATAGGGATGTTTTTCCCATGTGTTGCCTATAGCACTGAAAACACTGCTATTACTAAAACACCTAAGCAGTAATGCAGATTACTAGATGTGCTGGTTTTGGCTGGGGTGGAATTAATTTTCTTCACAGTAGCTAGTATGGGGCTATGGTTTGGATTTGTGCTGAAAACAGTGTTGATAACACAGGGATGTTTTCGTCACTGCTGAGCAGTGCTTACACAGAGTCAAGGCCTTTTCTGCTTCTCACACCACCCCACCAGCGAGTAGGCTGGGGGTGCACAAGAAGTTGGGAGGGGACACGGCCGGGACAGCTGACCCCAACTGACCAAAGGGATATTCCACACCATATGACGTCACGCTCAGCATATAAATCTGGGGGAAGAAGAAGGAAGGGGGACACGTTTGGAGTGATGGCGTTTGTCTTCCCAAGTAACCATTCCGCGTGATGGAGCGCTGCTTTCCTGGAGATGGCTGGACACCTGCCTGCCGATGGGAAGTGGTGAATGAATTCCTTGTTTTGCTTTGCTTGCATGTGCGGCTTTTGCTTTACCTATTAAACTGCCTTTATCTCAACCCACGAGTTTTCTCACTTTTACCCTTCCGATTCTCTCCCCCATCCCTTCAGTGGGGAGTGAGCGAGGGGCTGCGTGGTGCTTAGTTGTTGGCTGGGGTTAAACCATGACACTAGTACTCAGTGGTTCTAATAAATGAAAGAGAAACAACAGAATTCCTGAGAAAAAACTTTCAGGGATCTTGCTACCTTTCCCTGAATTCATTTGGGCATATAGATGGCAAGGGTATATCCTTTATCTGTTTCATGGGAACCTAGAGTGCTGTTTAGAAAGGATGAAAACAGCTAGCAAATGAAGTGAAACAAATGTTCTTAGTACTCTGAAGAAAATTAAAAGTAAGAAGAAAAGTGCTGGTCAGGGAAAGCATTCAAGCCCTTGCATGACAGATAGGCAGGAGATAGAGATTATTTTTACAGAAAAAAATGGAAATAGAAATTAGAGATTGCAACCAGTGCTTTACTGGTTTTTTTTCCCCAAAACATTCTGCATTCTCCGTGCTTGCAAAGAAGCAATTGATTTTTCCAACATATTAAGCTGAGAAATTGTTAGGGTGATTGCGACCATAATGCAAATACCTTCTGCTCTGATGGGATTCCCCTCTCTGTAATTACAATCCACATCAGTGAGGCATGTTTCATAAACCGTTCCAGAAGTTTTGTTCTGAAGTCATAAATCACCTTTCTTTGTGTATATACAACACAGCTGAAGCTCACACAAACCAGCAGCAAGCTCCTCACACCTTTCATCTATGGCCACTTGTCCTTCAGGCCAGCAAGTCCTACTGCAGCAGCGTCTCTTATGTGACAAATCACATGGCTCCACATCTCTCTCAGCAAGCACTGCCCATCAGCGCTGGGGCATGGGGAGATTTTGGTCCAGTCCGCAGGTGGGTTTGGCTTGTATGGGGCAAACCTCTACAGATCTGTAGGACCTCCTCGGACTGCCTTTGTGTGGATGATTATGCCAAGCGTGCCTGATTTCGGTCACTGCAGTTTGTTAAAATTGTGATTCAGGGAGGAGAAAAAATACACAGAAAACTTATAAAATGCCTTTCCCGAGCTGTATTGGAGGTACTTATTTACATATACTAGGCACTTATTCACAGCAACACTGCATCTTTCATTCACAGCATCTCCAAATTGCCCAGTGCCTCACATACATACTGACTTTGGTCAGACCATGGATATTTAACCAGGTAAGTGAAGAAGATTAACTTTAAGACAAGCATATATTTAAAGGCTAATTACCAGATGCGCCTCACATTTGCAACATCTCTGCAATAAAAACTCCGAAAATTGGCTAGCACTCATGTTTTTAACAGAACGCCATCCAGTATTAAGTCAAAAGTCTTAATAAAACTAAATATATTACAGTACTTTTATCAGCCAACTATATAAATTCCTCAAGCGTGGAATCAGGCTTGCTTTACAATAACCCGTTTTCATTAATCTATATTGATGGATAATAATTATATTTGTAGATGTCAGTTCCTTTGAAGCCCCATGTCATTTTTCTGTCATTTTGCCTACAACTGATGTCAGGCTAACAAGCCTATAATTAGTGGTTTGTCACACCCTCTGAATTCTGGCACAGACTCGGTATTTTCCCAGTTTTCTGGAATTTATTTCCAATTCCAAGGTGTTTTCTGAACATCTTTAATTGCTCATGTGTTGAAAATTGCGTATGACTCTGCTAGGATGCAAGCACAAATCCTGCTGTGTTCTTAAGAAAAAAAAGTATTTTTTTAAATATTTCTGCCTGTTCTGCATCACTGATATCAGTTTTGCCTGCTGTTTCCAGTGATGGGCCTAAAATGTCATCATTGTTCCTAATAATTGAACGCTTTCATATTATCGTTGGCTGTCATTTGCGGATTTTTTTCTGAAATCTTTACTTCCTATTTTCAACACTTAATAATTTCTTACTTATATGGATTGTTCTTTTTTGCTCAGTATAGAAATTATGTCTCTTCATTTTCATTTCCTTCTGCCACTGAATCATGACTGATGCTTAGTCCCTCCTTGACAAAGGTGGAAATTTGACATTTTTCCATCTAAATAAACTTCTTTGGAATAAATTCCCATATTTATTTTCATTTTTCTACCTATATTTTACCTCCCATACACTTTTCTCATAATCTACCACTGCTTCAGGAATTCAATTTTCAGGATAACCAATACATATACACTATTGGTGGCCAGTGTGCAGTGCTTGTCCTTATTGAACGTAATCAGATCATGATCATTGGCCCTGAGGCAACCGAAGCTTTCCAGTGTAGCCATTAATTCTTTTTTATGAACAGAGACTGTAACATAAAGCCTGAGCCAACAGCTAAATTAAAGTCACAGAGATTATATTAACTCCAGAACTTCCTACCTTTTGAATATCTGATTTTGCAATAAAACCCCATGTTCTTCTAAAATAATGCTATGGGGAGGAGGTTGGAGGGCAGATAAATTGTTTCTTTATTTTTCCTTTTTTTAAAAACCCTGAAAATACTGATTCCCTGCCCCCTGATTTTGCCTTCACCAGGAAGGGTCAGCACCAGGGCTGGAGGTGACTGGCTCTCCGAGAGGCAGAGGTCTGTAGGACATCGCAGAGTGTTTAGCAGGTGGTTGTCTTCTCAGTGGCCATGTCCTATAGAGGACAGGCGAGAGTCAAAACTATCTGCAGACTATACAAGGTCTATGGCCCCTCTCATGGATTTCCCCTGCGCTTTGCGGGGGATCGCATGTGAGCGGCCACACGTTTTCCTCCCCAGCCCTTCTCAAATTTGACCTCTTCTGCTGCCAGCCCTCCTAGCCTCATCTCTTCCCATTCCTGGCTCCTTGTCCAGTCCCAGCTTCTTACATTTTCTCACCCAGCCCAAATCTCCCCTCATTTCCCCATTCTCCCCTTCCTCTAGCCTTGTCCAAAATTGCTCACGTCTCCAAGCTCTAGCTCCTATCTTTCCTATATTTCAACAAAACAACTTCTCCCTCCTCACTACCACCAGCCAGAAAAAGAGGGATATTGAGAGGCCAGGAAAAACAGGACCCAGGGCCATGGTAGCCTGGAGCTGCAATTACACAGTCCAGAAGGAATGGTGTCCAGCTCAGACAGACTCTCCAAGGTATTTAGCTCATAGCTGTGGCAGAGATCTACAAAGCATGTGCTAATAGCATTTTTGTCTCCTAAAAGGTCTATAACTTGACCATATTTGGGTTCATTTTCCTGGAGATACAAAATATACAAAAGTCATCTGCAGTTAAGTTTCATGTCCCTCCGATAAAGCACAGGGGCCAGAGTTCCCAAATGAAAGACAGAAAATAACATCATCAAAACAATACATATTTCCTAGCCCCATTCTTGGAAGTGACTGAACTGTTTTGTTTATGCACTTAAATTTCAACTAAATGAGCAGATGCCCAGCAGGGAAATTTTCATTCCCAATTGTCACCATTTGGCAAAGTTATAAGCAAAAGAGAACGGGAGCTCATCATGGAAAGCATTGGACAAACAACAATAGACAGTGCCGCTATTAATACAAATCTTTTTATTTTTAGATTTCCTATAAAATCTTTATTAAATATGCAAAGGATTTATTTTACTTCTGTTTTCCATTGCATTTACGTGGGACTTTTGACTGAGTGCTCTGGGGAATCAATGAGAGCTAATAGCACCAATAAAGTGCAAACAAACTGCTGAGATGAATACAAGCTGAGGAGCTTTTGGAGGCAGCTTTATAATAACAGAGAGAATGTTATGAAATGGGACTTACTGATTAAAAAATATTTAAAGAAAAGACAAAATGCACCAGAAAGCTAAGGGAAGTAAAACTTCAATACCTTTTATTTGAGTTTATATATCACTCCCCACTATGGTAACCAAGAATCTATTTTAATGATTTCAAGAAAATGAATAACAATGAAAATACTATAAGGATATGAACAAAAAGAGTAAATGGGGAATAGGAAATAAGAGAAACTTGCAAAAATTATCAACTTGGGACAAAGCATTGTACCCTAAGATTTATATTAAAGTAATTAACACAGATGGACAGACATCCAGCAGCGAGAAGAAAAGAAAGGATGGGAAGTTCTCATTCTATGTTCCAGTAATCACTAAATAATAAGAGCATTAAGTTGCAGCAGATGTGCACCAATACAGCTCTCTTACGTGCTCAAGTGCATTGGAGCTGGGCTCCTTCAGCCAACTGAGAATTGCACCAGTCATGTCCAAGTGCAGCCCTGGCCCCATTTTGTGCAAGCTGAGCACAAGTGGCTTTTTTTTTCCAGTTGCAGATCCCCTCTTTTCCCAAATTCTAAACAACAGCAGTAACAAAAAACTTACACAATGTTACTGGTTCTTCCGTCCATCTCTTTGGAAACACTTTTTACTTCTTTTAAACCTTTTTTCCTCTTAGAAGCTCAGTTACTCTTCCAGAAGAGCAAAGGTACTTTCAGCATATTCTTTCAGTATGAAAATGTGACAGTGAGCTATTGAACAAGCTCTCTGTTGTATTTTTATCTGAAAATGGCTGGATAAACTCCTGGAAGAGAAATGCACCAATGGTTAAGAAATATATATTTATAATATTTATTAAAAAAGGTTATTATGCATGTAATATATAAAACCTTCCCTCTCAGGAAATCTCTGAGTTGGAAATAGCCAGATTCTTGACAAGAAATATCATTTATGCTTGCCCAGCAGCAAACAGTGAGCATCCTGATTCAGCCTTGTTGTTGTGTTTCCAAAGCACCTTGGTCTCCTGAGCAAGGAATCATAAAGGTTACAGGGATATTTGCCAGTGTGCACAGTGGTATTTCCACTATGTTTCACTGGGGATTGAAGTCAACGTTGCTTCTGCTGCTTGGGTTTGTTGTTGTTGTTGTTTTCTAACACCATATCAAACAGGGCTCTCTGTTTCCTCTTATCGTCTGAACCATCAACGAATATAGATCTAGACTGGCTATTCAAATTATCAGACTCTGTGCATGTTATTGTGCTTCCCTTGTAAAATTACTTCCTACATGAAATACAAATCCAGGGCTAGAGCTGAAGCATCTTTTCAGGCAGCCACAATCTCAAGAATACTTACCAGGTTATTCTTGTCCTGATTTTACGTACTGTATTTATCTACCTTAGGAATTTAGCTATTATTTTCCTTCACCCTGCACCATAATATTTGAGTTCTTGACAGCAACCCAGTGGGGGTGGGAAGTCTCATTTTATAGACAGGAATCTGGAAGAGCAAGATGAAGATACTGTAATAGGAGGCCTTAAGCAGGAATTAGGCAATCATTTCTGTATTATGTTTCATCTGTCCTGAAATGACTTGTCCAAAGACACAGAATAAGTGGCAGAACCCAGCTCTGGGATGTCCCACCCTAATGTTGTAGTGACCAGCTTTCCTTAAAGCATATGCAGTTGGCGGCGTCCTGACACTGCATTTCCATGTAGACTGACAGTGTTTGAGAGTGCTCGGCTTCAGGAAAGTTTGGGAAGAAACCTCTTGTGAAAGAGTGTCCATTTGTCAAAACCAAAAACTTTTTCTCAGGAAAGAAGAAAAGGAGTGTAGCAGGAAGAAAATTTGCAATTCGGACTGCCTCAGAATAGCTGGACCAAGGTGGTTGAATAACTCAGCTTGGAACAACAGTCGGGACTCTACTGTGCTTGAGTCAGAAGCAAGAGATTGAACCCTATCTCCCACATCACCGGTGAGAAGATTCCCAGTGTTGATGAGCATCTTTCTTACATTGATGTAGGTATGTTCAAAAGCAAATTCTCTCCTTCATGGAAGGAGAAGGCTCTTCCCTGCCCAACTCTACTGCGGCCACTCAGTAGGATCCGCAAATCCCACTCAAGGATCAAAGTCATTTGGCTTGGGTTGGCTGCTGCCGTAGCCGGGTGATTGCAGGCACCTAAGCTATTCTTAGCACTTCAGCACTTCTATTCAAGGTCAATTCAGTGCATCTGCATTGCACTTATGGCTCTGCATGCAGTGCAGGCATATGCTCCGAAAGTGGGTCATAGCAAGATGATGAAAGCTAAGTCATGCACCAATTATGCTCAGGATCTAATCTGTTGCACTAAGACTCTCAGTGCCCTTTAACACTTAAAATGAGAATCTTTAAGCACGATTAGGAGGTATTCAAGTACAATAGCAAAGACTGTGCAATTCTCTAGTTCAAAGAGATTTGTGCTTTATATAGTCCCAGAGCAATTATTTTTAGGTAAAACTTTAGGAAACTGTTCAATCTGCAGCTATTAGCAAAGGGCAAGTGTCTAGTTTGAAAAAAAAATAATAATTGGGGACAAGTCTGTAGCGATGCCCTGTTTTGCTGAGCATGTCTGTACAGATCGGCCTCTTCACAGAGCCACTGCTTACTGGGACCGCAAGACTTGTATCAGCCTGGTATCAGGTGGTGCTCTGCCACTACTTGGCTACCTCAGAGACACAAGGACGTGATAGTCCACAACATCCCTCCCTGCAATAACCACTCCTTTCTCATTACATTTTGACCTCCAGAGCTCCCGAGGCGGGTGGCGTCCCACCCTTTCCCAGCAGCGTGGACATCCATGAGCTGAACGCCCTCTGCAGAAGAGAGGGGTCGGAGAGCAGGACTTTTAACACGGCAGAACTGCAGGGCACAGTTTATAGCATACAAGCAGGGAGACATCTAGACATAGCAGTTTAGCTCTGAGTCATTACTGCCAAAACACATGGAAATAATGTTTAACATTTGTATTTCCATAATATTTAATTCCACTGTCTGGGCCTTTTATCAGTAACATAGATTATGAATACAGATGGAGTCAGAACAATAGAAATGTGAGCCTGGGTACTGATAATCTCTTGTTAATTTTTAACAGAGACAGCAACATAGTATTTAATTCCTCAATGAAAATGACTCAGAACCCATTTGTTTCCAATGAGGCAGTTTAAAAGATCTAATAGAAATAGATGTTCCAATGTTCAGCATCTTGCAAAAGCTGGATTATTTGCATGCTTAGTTATAACTGAATACATTAGAATTTGAAAATGCTGGCAGAAATTTGGCAATTTAAAAGCAGTCATCTTCTATCATCCTTTGGATGCTTGGATCTATATACTTTTAATAAGTGCTCTTATTGCAAAGTTATGAGGTGGGACTGATTACGCTCTTCTTTACATGTTACTATTGATAAAAATTTCCTTCTTCTACTAGCTGTCAGGTGCTTTGAGAAAAATACCCGATTTTTGTTTGCCTCCAGTGGAAATATCAGGTAGACACAAGCAAGAAATAGACGGAGAAAATAATGTCAATGCCGTTGCTGGCCAGAATCAACAATATTGCTTCCAGTTCGGAGACCGAGAATGTCATTTCCATATTCCTGTCTATACAAAAGATAACAGTGGTTCAAGAACCCTCACTAATAAAGAATGTAATTCCTTTATTTTTTTGTACACCAGCCTGTAGGATGGGGAAAGGCCATAAAAGGGTTATTTTTATTATTGCCTAGCACATTTTTTCAAGGTCCAAGACAGCCATAAACTTGCTTTTTGTGATGATCTCCATATTGCACAAAAAGATTAGCCTGAAACTTAAGCTAAAGGCATCCCAGAAGAAATAGTTTCAGTAGTTCATGGATCTTTGAAACCTTAAGTTAAGCAAACATGCAAGGCACATAAAATACCTCCGTACTAGGATCAGATACAAGTCGTAAAGAGCTTTAAGGAAGGAAATTATAAATTTAAAGAGAACTAAAGGGCTTAGTCATGAAGTAGAAATTTTGGTGAGATTCCACTGCAATACAATGCGTCTGTGGAAAACTTGCCACACACCACATGAATCAAGTGCTGCCAGAAAGGAAAAGAGCAACTTCAAGTCCTTCTGCCTCCCTACGTCTCGCAGTTGCATGCAGCTTTCTAACTCTTTGTCTTTCTTACACCAGTACCGTATGCCAACCTTGCATGTCTCCAATGTGCGGCAACAGATTGGTGTTGAGTGGCATAATGCAAGTCAGCTGCAAGGAAAGCAGGACGCTTTGCCCTCCGCAGAGCTGAGCCTGAGCCACAGTGCACCTCCTCTCCTCCGGGGATTAGGGTGCTCAGGGCAGCTCTCAAGGCAGGAGCTAAAGGATTGAGAAGCAAAGAAAACGTTCTTGTGAGGAAGGGTCCAGTTCACCTTCAGCTTTAAAGCAACTATTGTAGGGCTCTAGCAATACTAGGGATGGCTGGAGTTTAAGTGATGTTTTCCCAAATCATTCCCCTGGGTATTCCTCATCTACAGCCCCTCAAGGCTCATTTGATAGTTCATGAGGAGGAAGACCAGCAAAGTTCAACCCTCAGATGGACATACAGCAAAGCTGCAGCCACATGATGCAATCTGCTCCTGTGTTTAATGCAAGGCACAGCAAGCATCACCAAGGGACAGGGGAATTCCAGTTACTTTCCATCCTTAAAAGCCTGTAATGGTTGCTTTTAGCTGCAACGCTGAAAAGAGCCATTACAGTGACAGAGTGACTTGAAAAGCAGCTCCTTTCAGTGTCAGTGACAGCTAGCTTAATCCTATTTATTCTGCCTTCCTCCCAGAGTTATCTCTGCAGCCATGCAGTGAGCCGTGCAACAAAAATGGACTGAAGTTTATAGTAATATTTTTTCCTTTCATTTTTGAGGCAAGGAAGTCAGACTGGGTGTTTGGACTGGAGAGAAGATAGAAAAAAATGGTTTAGGGAAGAACAAAGAGCTAGCAGGCTGGGTGAGAAAGCTGCCACCTGCTTAGTACCTCCACATCCACCGATGCCATGAGAGAGACCAACATTTCTGGCTAGAATACCTTGTAGCTCCCTGTGCTGCTTTTGGCTTGGATAGAGTTAATTTTCTTCACAGTTGCTAGTATGGGGCTAAGGTTTGGATTTGTGCTGGAAACAGTGTTGATAACACAGGGATGTTTTCATCACTGCTGAGCAGCGCTTGCACAGAGCCAAGGCCTTTTCTGCTCCTCACACCACCCCACCAGCAAGTAGGCTGGGGGTGCA
>NW_008795921.1:471890-480226 GCF_000699145.1 Aptenodytes forsteri | reverse complement strand
ACCTGTTAAACTGCCTTTATCTCAACCCACGAGTTTTCTCACTTTCACTTTTCTGATTCTCTCCCCCATCCCTTCAGTGGGGAGTGAGTGAGGGGCTGTGTGGTGCTTAGTTGCTGGCTGGGGTTAAACCACAACACTCCCCTAACTGATTCATTTCATCAGTAGAGTTTGGGATTTTTTCTAATCTGCATTTCTATAACACACTAAAATTTCCAAATGTGTAGTTAAAACTGCCCTAGCTTAGCATTATATATACAGGATAGAAAGAAAGAGAGGAACAGTCTGTTTTGATTAACAACTAGTTTAATGTTTCTTGGACGAAAGGCATTGATCTGTAGTAAATATTGCTGCATTTATAATTCATAAGCACAGTGAGTGCCAAGTCCCAGTACGAGGACAAAGGTAAGATTGATTAGGTGCCTTAGCTGTAAGTTTCCATATGGTACCATGTTTTGTTTAGGTTGTTTTCTGGTAAGTTGATTCTTTACTCTGAATTTTCTTGGTTTGCTGTGTACACTTGTGCCATAAGGAAATTATTTCTGTGTTTCATTTTAACCCCTGGTAACCAATCTGTATTCCCGACCATCGCCTCAAATGTATCTAATCCTTAGTTTTCTGTTTGGCTTCAGTTTTCCAAGCAATTTTCAGCTTCTATGTTCAAATAAAAATTACTCTGCTTAGAATAGCTTCAGCAGGCTGAATTTTGGCTAAGGACTGCCTCTGGCTGAACGCTGCCCTGTAAACATTTGCTAGCAGACAGGAGGAAGCGTCACCTCCCCTGCAGTACGGATGCCCCGACAGGCCATGAAAGGCTTTCTGAGCCTTGTTCAGCCTTCTTTTAAAAAAAAAAAAACAAACAAGCAGAAAATAACAAAAGAGAACCCGTTGCTTCGATTTATTGAAACATTTCTGAACTCTAGGAGGTTTACAATTACACATGGGAGCTACTGCCAGCCGGTGGCTCTAGCTTTTCCCCAGGAGAGACCCTGCGAGAGCTCCCGCAGTGCTCAGTGGGGCTGGAGGGCGTGAGCAGCGATGCATGGAGGCAGGGCTATACCTCAACCTCGGGGATCTCCCACCGGAAGATTTCTTGCCAGGCTCCAGGATGTTTCCAGCTCCAAGCACTGAGACCACTTCCAGCAGCAAGTTGTCCCTCATAGGCAATGCATTAGCTGGGAAATCAAAGATGGTTCCCTGTAATGTGTTTGTACTGCCAAAAAGAGGATACTTTATGCGCTGTGTGTTTGGCATACATAAATATAAATTTCTATATTATAATATTAATATATATATAATTTATATACCCGCAACCAGGTGGTCCTCATAGGCAATGCATTAGCTGGGAAATCAAAGATGGTTCCCTGTAATGTGTTTGTACTGCCAAAAAGAGGATACTTTATGCACTGTGTGTTTGGCATACATAAATATAAATTTCTATATTATAATATTAATATATATATAATTTATATATTGCATAGCAATAAAATCTCAGAACTGAGAAACTTGAGATGTAGTTTGATCAAAAAAAAGCTTGAACTTTTCTCAAGCTGCATTTGAACGTGATTTATTCTTTTTTTTATTGTCTTTTTTGAACCAGAACTGAAACCAGGACTAAAAACTCATATCTAGATATTGGTTCAAAGCAGTGGTTCAGTGAAGAATGATGTGGTATGACAGATAATTTTGCCTTTTCCTTGCCCTTTGCCCAGCCTCTCTAAAGCCAACCACAAGTTAATTCAACAAGCTGAGGTGTACTGATCTGCTTATTAAATCATTATATGCCCATGTCGAAACAACTTCAGTCGCAGCTGAAGCTGAATCAAGGGTTCATACCTAAATTTTGCAGGCTGCTATGGGAACGTATTATCATCTGCTCAACAAACACATAAAAAGTGAGAATGTGCCATGATATTATTATGCCTCTGTCAGATAAAAGGACTATCTAGATGCAGGATACTTAAAGGGTTCATTTCTCCCTTCACTTCCACTAACTGAACTCCACTGATCTCCATGAATTTACATTACAGTAGATGTAAACTAAACTGGATCTATAATCATGTTGATGAGCTGGGGCTCATCTGCTGAAAGCCACCTCTCTGATAGCCTGCATTGTTCATCATTATTTCTTCACCCTCAAAAGCTCCACCATTGAAGCGTGCAAGTTTAGAGGCCACTGAAAACGTACTCCAGTCTATGAGATACAGTGAAAAATTATATAAAGAAATGCCAGATCATAAATGATAAAGCTAATTACTGTCCAACCCCTTCTTTTAAATCCCGGTGCTTTTGGCTGTTTTACTTAGAGACTGGCTTATTTTGTACTAAAATGTTTCTGAAGTTCACTCATCAAGAGCTCCCTTTTTTTTCCTACTGTTAGCTGCATATGGGCTAAAGCTCAAGAATGTGGGTCTTTATTTATATTCGTTGAGTGGCAAAACAGCACAGATCTAATCTTATCTAATCTTAGCTCAGTACAGATTAAGATTTGCTTGTTGAAAACCCCTGAATTTTGCAAGCTACTGCAGAAACATATTCTCAACTGCTTGGCAAACACACAGAAAATGAAAATTGGGCCATTGCTGGAGAATAGGAGCAGAACGCAAAGGTTGGGCTCCCTCACATGGCATCATTATGTATCCATCAAGTGACAGATGCAGAGGAGACACAGATGTCTAAAACCGGCCTTTGGCAGAATTTGTCACCCAAACCCGGAGCGGCAATGCTGGAAACAACCGGTCGGTCCCCATTCATCCTGGGAGGATCCCAGCCTACAGAGGCTGTCCACAATTTCAAAACTGCCTTGGCTGACTGAAGTGTTGCATCTGTACGTGAGCAGCAGCAGTGCATTTTGGCCGTGCTGAAGACGTGCCAGAGAACACCCACCATCCTGGAGCAGGGACTTCCCCCTAGCCTCGTGAGCAGCTGGGGCTGGAAATCCTCCTTGCACTGTTGCTGGCATGAGCTTGTGGGGTGGCCTTCCACACTAAACATAACAGAGATGCCGCTGTCTTTAAAACCTGTCCAAGTATTTCAGGTCCCTTATTGAACTGGACCTTGAGTGACCACGCTCCTCATTACACTTGCTCCCCACTTTCTCTGCCTGGTGCATACGCCAGATGGATGAACTGCCCATGAGATTGTTCCCTAACATAATTCAGCCAAAATTAGCTGCATTAGCTTAAAAATATCATAAATAGGCCTTTCCTATTAAAGCCTGACACACTTCACCTGAAAGGGGATTGGGAGTGAATGCACAAGCAACCAAACCATCTGTCCAGCGATGGCAGGGATGTGGCAGGGACACAGCAGCAGCCAGGAGTCTCTATCTATGCCAAAAGCAAGGCAGAAGCTTTTGATGGGTCTTTGTTGCAAGACCAGGGCCACATCTACCTCTGTGCCTGGGAGTGTGCGAGAGACTGGGGACAAATCAATGTCACCTATTTGACGTCTTCATGGAGAGATGTCTATAACTGAAGTGGCACCTTTATAAGCAAAGGAGAAAATAAGGCACTTCTAAGACACAGATGATCTCATTTTATATGCTACCATCTGCCTTGTCCCAATTCTCTCTCTCTCTAGCTTTCACCATCCCTTTAGCTCTGCCTAGCAGGGTAGCCAGAGCTTCAAGGTTTCCCTGCTTGCATGTTGGGCCCGATATTGATCATGGTAAGAAGATGAAATACATCCTGAAACAACCTCTTTATACCTGCTGCCCATCAGAAAGGTCCAAGTATTTACTGATAGCTTCCAGTGCCACCTATCCCACCCCACCATTCCTGTCATCCTACATCCCTTCACCCTTCGCAGTTTTTTACCTTGCTGGATTTTGTCCCTTCTGCAGCTGCCGATGTCTAGTGAGAGCCAGTTGTGTTTTGAGTAGTTGATGACAACCTGTTTTTCATCTTGTGAGGGTGTCTTTTGTCACTTCCTTCCCAGATTATCCCTCTCCACCTTACATTTATATTTGCCTATCATCTTGAGCAGTGTATTGGATGAAATTGCAACAAAAGCTCTTGCCTTTGCCTGTTAAGCCCACCACATCTATTGAGGGTCACTTGTAAATGAAAAATAAGAGATGAGAGGGGTTTGGTGCTCTCTCAAGACCAAGGTACTGCCAGGCTCTTCCTAAAGTGGCCTGGAAAAATGCATGTGTGCACATGTGTGAAGGGCTTGGCACGTTGCTGTCCCTATGTTGGCTCACTCTTCCACCTGGTAATTAATTTTAAGAGCCCGGTAAGGAATTGACACAAAGCCCAAACAGAGCCTGTTTTCCCAGTCACCTAATACACTTGTCCCAAAATCTGCTCTGCTCTACAAACCCTCCCCAATCCACCCTCCCATCGACCTGTGCACCCCCCTCCTCTTCCCCAGCCCCAGTGGTGGCTCCCACACAGCCAGCAACTCTGTGCAATGTTTTTGCCCCCACGTCCCTTCAACCCCATGTCACCTGGCTCATCCCCATGGTTCCTGGGGCTCTGCACCCTCCGCCCCAGGGCTGGCGAAGGGAGGAGAGGGCAACCACAGTGTCACAGCCAGCTGCTCCCCCTTCCAAGCTGAAGAAAGCATCTAAGAGGGGTTTTCAGCTCCTCTCCTTCTTCCCAAACAAGGTGATGAAGGGGAAGGGGAGCAGTGAGGACCACCTATGAGAGGACAAGGAGGAAGGTTGCTTTGGGTTTCTGGGGGGGGTCTCTGCTCTCCCCCCTCATGGAAGCCTGTGCTTTCTGGCAGGAGAGGGTAGGGAGATGGGAGGCTCAGGAGGAGAGCAGGGTGGTGGAAAGCTGAGGGTCTTTCCTCCAACACGGCCAAAAACGTATTGACGCTAAGTGATCCTTCTAAGAGCTATTTAAACATTTTTTTTTCCCCTCCGTTGAGCACTGGCACAGTGTGGTCTTGGATCAGGTAGAAAAGGTGCCTTTTACAGACATGGCTGTGAATCAATGGGAAGAGCTGTGGTCTTCACCAAGGCAATGGTGTGGGGCTTGTATGTACTCCACAGATGTCCTATGGCAAGGGGTGGGGGATGTGGCCCTTCACAATGACCTTTCAGAGCCAGCCCTACGGCCATGCCCCATCCCGTACTGGCAGGGTACTGACTTCAGTGGCGTGATGCCAAGGGCTAGAACACCCCATTCGTCCTTCACCACAACAAACACCTCTACACAGCCATCCTGAGCTGATGCAGCTTGGAGCTGACATACCGAGCATCACAGAGGCCAGGTTTGCCCTCAGGGTAGGCACTGAAATCACGGCACCTCCCCGCTTCCCCTGCCCTTATCCTCCGTGTCGGCTGTACACTCCCTCCCGAGTTTCTTCTCCTGTGCTGCATGCTCCGAGAGGCTCACAGCTCCCTGGTGCTGGCGGATTCTGATCTGGCTCTTCCAGTTTTGTTACATTCCCACCAGAAGCACAATAATTGCAGCAGGCGTTTTAGCATGATCTGTTGCATAGGTCAGCAACAGTGGGTCTTCGTGTAGGAGAACGCCACTCTGGGTCTCACAGCTGCTATGCAATTTGTTTGCATACAGCTTTCATCTTCTTTGGACCATATCCTGGTGGATACATTTAAGCAAAACTCCGTCTGAAGCCGATGGGAGTTTTCCCTGTAGAAAGTGGGATTTTTCCATAACTTTCCAAGCCATTTCAAAGTAAACCTTTATCTAGCCCAGGCTGAACCAGACTGGTCTGGTTAGGGAAATACTGACTCTGTGTGTCCCACTAAAGAACATTCCTGCCTGCCTTCTCATCCCAGAAAAAAGGTGCTTCCTTCACCCCTGGGGGCATGGGACCAAGCTTATGAAACTAATAGCAAAAAAAACCCAAGTTGGCTTTCTCTGCCTCTTTTTTTTCCTAAATAAAGAAGGATGGACTCATTAGCAACCATGGGATTTACTGGACAAACACACAAGCACTCCAAGCATGTCCTCACTGCCCCATAGTTGCAGAACCTGCTTCCCTAATCAGATTAGGGCTGTGCTGGCTGCTGGGATGGAGGGCAGGATTAAGAGATACTGGAAGACTTCCAGGCAATTTTCTCTTCTCAGAGACAGGCCACCATGACTGCAGCACTGCTCATTTGTCAGAAAGGATCAGCTCTGCAAGTGTCATCCCACAGCAGCCACGGCGTAGGTACTCCACCAAAAGGGATGAAGGTAAAATGGCCTACTTAATCAACCAGAGAGAAACGTGTTGCAAATGTCCGTAGCTACATTACCATGAATCCTCCATCTCAGGGAAGGACATGACATCTCAGAAATAGCTCCAGTATACCCAGGCTGCATCTGAACCTTGGGGGGGTTGTTCTCCATGGTGTAGCCTTCAGACCTGCCATGGTTCAGCCTGGGAGCCCAGCTGGAGCCCACCTTCCGCTGCACGCATGCCCAGCAGAAACCACCGCATGGGAGAGATGGGGCGATAGGGACAGCAGATGCCCACCCTCACTGTAGCTCACCACACAGTTGGCAGGCAGGGGCCCACTGGGAAGGGCTGCTCGATTTCAAGGGTGAAGTCTGAAAGATGGTGATGTGCAGAGAGAGAAAATGACCCTGTGGCAACCTGCTACAAGAATAAACATCATTCCTCCTCCCCCTACCCAGCACACACGCTGCCGAGGGCTCAGGAATAACAGCCTTGTTCCTTCCAGCTCAGGGTGAGAGAGGAGGGCAGGATTGCCATTTAAGGGAGGGTTTTTGGTGCTCCCCACTAATGCACCTACCAGAACACCTCTTATCATCTTTTGCTAAGACTGACACAGAGCCCGTCTGCATTTCGCGCAGAAGAGTTTGCTTCGACATGTCAGAGGTGTTCGACAGCTGGCGATTGCAGAGCTGCCTCCAGGAATCCATCGGTGCCTCAAAGGCCCTCCTCCTGTGCAGCTCAGGGGTCCCCAAAGCAGTCCCTACACGGCATGCCAGCACGGCCGCTTCCCCGCCCCCCTCGCACACAGCTCCCGATTCATTTGCTCACAAGCGGATTCATGTTTTCCTGCTATTTTTACACACAACAGTCATCCTGGTTGTGCGCTGGGGTGCATGATGCACACTATCATGACCTGACATCTTTCCCCATATATGTGCATACTTGACTAGACCATGAGCAAGCAAAATCACATGGGATGCTCTTTTGAGTGTCAGACGTGCATTCAAAACTCTCATCTGTTGGGACCTTCTATTAGGGTAAGCTTATGTGTGTATTCACAAGCCTTTATATGATGCTCTATTATATCTGGATGAACCAGACGTTCAAATTATTTTAAATTACTGCAAACCCTAGTCACAGGAAGAAAACAATGCATAGAAAGATCACATCCAAAATTTTCGGTGTTGACCCCTGATCTTGGGTGCCTACCATGCAAGTTTTTCCTCTCGTGTTTGATATTTCTTTGTTTCCCTCTTCTGCTTGCATTGAGGACTCTGCTATTTACTGTATTTTGCATATAAAGCTCCAATTCACGTCAGTAGAAGTTCTGCTTGCAGCTAAGGGAGGAATATTAAATAGATCTGCAGTGCAGAGAGATATGATATTTTAGTTCCTTTCATGCATTTTAGTTAGAAAATAACACTGTAGTTGGTTGGTGCCTTTAACTTCCAGTGATTTCAAAGTATTCTGCTCAATACCCAGGCAGAAAACTTCCCACCACTGAAGTGAGGCTCCTCCTGGTGTGGCGATCAGCTAAACGACAACCTGCCTTTCAGAAAAATACATTGGAAAGAAAAATTAGCACAATACAGATGAGCTAGACTCTTACCCAAATATACAAGATCTTCCATGTCTGGATGAAACAGGTAGGGCTGCTTGGAGCCGGCACCCCCGAGCGGAGCGAGAGCTCTGCAGCAGGGTCTCAGTGTAGGGGGCTGAGCTGAGGGCACAGGAGCAGAGGACAACAGTTCATCTCAGGTAGAGGTTTGCAGAGATGATTGAATGTTTTTTATCATTATGGGCAATGAGCATGGAAGCATTTATCAAATGTCTTTTTTTAGATCTCCAGTGTCCTGTACCTCTGTGCCTGGGAAGATCATGGAACAGATCCTCCTAGAAGCTATGCTAAGGCACATGGAGGACAGGGACATGATTCAAGACAACCAAGGGCAAGTCCTGCCTGACCAAACTCGTGACCTTCTATGATGGAGTGACTACAGCAGTGGACACGGGAAGGGCTACAGATGTCGTCTATCTGGACCTCTGTAAGGCCTTTGACATGGTCCCCCACAACATCCTTCTCTCTCAACTGGAGAGGTATGGATTTGATGGGTGGACTGTCCGGTGGGTGAGGAATTGGTTAGATGGTTGCATCCAGAGGGTAGAGGTCAATGGCTCAATGTCCAGGTGGAGATTGGTGA
>NW_008795921.1:467412-471453 GCF_000699145.1 Aptenodytes forsteri | reverse complement strand
GGGTCCAGAGGAGGGTCACAAAAACGATCAGGGGGATGGAATACCTTTCCTATGAAGAAAGGCTGAGAGCGTTGGGGTTGTTCAGCCTAGAGAAGAGAAGGCTTCGGGGAGACCTTCTTGCAGCCTGTCAGTACTTCAAGGAGGCTTCTAAAAAAGATGGCAGCAAACTTTTTGGCAGGGCCTGTTGCGACAGGACAAGGGGGAATGGCTTTAAACTAAAAGAAGGTAGATTGAGACTAGCTATAAGGAAGAAATTTATGATGAGGGCGGTGAGACACTGGCATAGGTTGCCCGGAGAGGTGGTGGATGCCCCATCCCTGGAAACCTTCAAGGTGAGGTTGGACGGGGCTCTGAGCAACCTGATCTAGTTGAAGATGTCCCTGTCCACAGTAGGGGGGTTGGACTAGATGACCTTTAGAGGTCCCTTCCAACCCAAACTATTCTATGATTCTATGATTCTATGAATATACCAGGGAGTAATTCAGATGTTTGTCAAGCGCTGAAATGGAAATAGCAGTGGACTTCCATTTGAACAGAAGATGAATGTGCATTTCCAAGCTCCCTTACTGCTGACTGCTGCGTTAGTGCAATTTATTTGAACTAGACTTTGAAGCAGTGGGGATGTGCTTTTAAACAGTATCACCTTAATACTACCTTCACCTTGGTCTTACAAAGCTTAGTTTTGGAAATCTTATGCTAAGAATCCAGCTCCACCGTAACAAGTAGTCAGATCTGGTTTTGTCCTCCAACCTCATTTCAGGAAGTAATTTGGGGCTTTTCGTGCCTGCTCCCACTCACAGCAGGACATTCTTGCCCTCCTTTGAAAAGCAGAAAATCAGAGGAAAGCAGCATTTTGGTGATAAGCATATACTTGCAGGAACACTGCTGTAAAAGTTGCAACAAAGGCTTTAAGAAGCCAGTGCAGTGCCATAGCAATTAGTTTCACAGCGCCTATCGAATTATAATTCTGGCAGCACTGAGGGCAAGAGAGCTTGTCACACAGGGCCAGCACCTCTGCCCACCTCTCTGAACACTTTTTTGCCGGTGCAGTTTGACTGGTTACAGAAAGGGACCTTGATATCGCCAAAGCCACTCCCTTAGAAAGCTAAGACAAATATTTACAGGTGTGTTGCATTAGTCGCCTACATCCGTCCTTCTGTCCGTCTAAGCATTTGCTTTTAGTACTGTCATCGATCAAGAACAGGACACTAAAGCTTGGGAGCCAGGGAGAGGAGAGATGGCACTGCCTGCCAGAGGGGCGAGGGGATGGGCAGCGGGAAGGCAACCGTGGCTGTGCAGGAGGAGATGTGGTGTACGCTATAACCAGTGTGGATGCAGAAATGGCAACACGAGAAGGACAGCTGCCGCAGCACTGCTTCCTGGGAGATCTTCAATGCCCTAGCCCTTCTCCCCAACACCCAGTCCCCTCCAGCAGCCTGATGGGGCCGGGGAGGGCTGCCCACCTTGTTCCTGATGCCCAGCGGGGCAGGTAATAGTGCAAAGAGCTGAAGAAGAGGTGGAAGCAGCAGCTGCGGCAGGGAAGGAGAAGTTTGTAAGGGCACTGGGGATTGCCCGCAATGCCACAGCATCTCCCTATAAACTCTGGGCTGCTGGCATCCCTTCCCTTTTTGGGCTGCCTTAGCATAATTCTGCAACTGGCTGCTTCTTTGCAGCTGCGTCCTAGGGAGAAGTCTGAGCAAACAACAGTGGAAACAAAAAAGCAAATGCAAAGCAAACGGGAAGAAGCAGTGCGAGTGCTCAGCATCTCACGCCGCCGGGAAAGAGAAGGGAGCAAGAGGAGAGGAATTGAGAAGAGCATGATACTGTCACAGGGAGTTGAGACACTTCTGGAAAAAATATGTTGCCCGGCACGGAGCAGGCAGGGGCTCAATGAAGGAGTACGTTAGAAGGTTTCTACTTCTGAGGAGTTTTTTGAGTTTAGCAACATTGTCAGGCTCAGGATTTTAAACCACATGTATCAGATCCTTGAGTAGTAGGAAACCAGCTTGAAAACCATGAAACCATTCTTTGTTTGGTTTTTGGTTTGTTTGGTTTTTTTTTTTAATAAATGGTAGGTTCTTTCAATTTGTCTTCTGGTTTCTGAGCCTTTAGGGCCTATTTAATTTTCATTTTCATGTCTTCTTGCATAATGATTCAAGCCTTTTAAAATGATCTTTTTAAATAAAAGCTCTGATTTTCTCAGAATCAAATAATTCCAAGTAGTGGCAAAATGCCAAATATTGTAACAGTAGTGACAAATTAGCAAGCTAAATTTAATAAGAATTTTCTGATGAAGACCAAGTAATTAACAGAGTGATTACATCAATCATTTTTATATGCTGTTGACCAGGATGCTATTGTATGTGCTGTATATGTGCTCTAAGTGTGGTCTGGTAATGTTGCAGATACAGCAGTATGCTATCAAGAAAATTGACTGTATTAATGTATGCATAGATCCCTGGTATTCTGAAATTTGGGAGTTAATCATATGCTGAAGAACAGATACACTGATCTAGTGAACTTCTCGTACGTCCTTTTTTTTAATTCATTTATTACAGCTTGAGACTCCCCATAAGAAGGTATCAGGCAGGAGTTGGAGTGTTTATATAGGGAATGGTTGTGTGAACTCAGTCTGCATGTCTTACAGACCTCTGGGAAATATCATCTAATAAGCAAGCAACCATTCTTGAATGGTTTGGGGTTTTTTTTTCATTTTTCAGATGAAACATTTGGGGTTTTTTTCAAAGCAAAGCAAACCCCTTTGTTCAACTACAGGAGAAGTCTCTGCCCTGGTGCAATTATCTGAGGATGCTGAAGAAGTCAATCAATTCCAGAATTATGTGGTGTCTTACAGGCAACCATGGGCACAGCCCATTGATTTAGGGGGGAATCAGGGCGCTAGAAAAGAAGTGGGGGACAAATGCAGTGTGACATGATATCCACTGACCCTAACTATCAGCTTTGAGCAGCTCATCAGTGGTGGAGTTACTGCCTCCCAGCAGACACATACTTCTGCCTTAACGCAGCTCTGGCCACAGCCCCAGATGATGTTGGCATCATTTTTACCGACTGCAAGTGTATAAAAAAATATGCCAGGGAGCTGGGAAGGAAAGAGAGAGAGGGATAAAAGCCAGTGGAGCCACCAGCATTAGTGGGAGGATGGCAGAGCAGGAGGGCAAACCAGGGCCCACCAAAATCCTTTGGGTAAGGGAGGACGAGCTCCCTCCCACATCACCCTGGGGATGAGGGAGGGCTGGTAACATCCAAAGGAAAGGAGGCACCAGGAGACCGGGACCGTGACACACATTTTTGGAAGGATGCCTGGGGGTTAGCAGTGAACAGGACTGAATGTCACACCTGGAGGTCTGACAGCCTGCCTGCCCTTCTTTAAACTGGGCTGGCAGTAAAGGAGGTAGCTGAGCTATGTGGCCTGTTTGCAAAACAAGTGAGATGAATGAGGCTGGGCTGGAGTGGAAAAGGAGATTTAAATCATTTGTGGTAGGATGGAAGTTTTTCCTCCCAGAAGTTCGGGACATAAAGGTAAAACAGGGCCTAGTGCTAAGAGTCACTGGGAAAGCTGGCTGTCCATCCGAGCTGCAGCCCAACAGGGAGTCTTCAACATCAGTGAGAAGAACATTTTTCTGCTGCTGCTGTTGTTGTTTGTTTGGTTGTTTGTTTGTTTAAAAATAGGGACATTTTTATGGACTTCACTGATGTCTTTCAGTATCACACAGGAACATATGCAGAATCTAATCCAGGGATATTGTAGAACAAAGAGCTGCCCCAGCTGCTGCATCGTATCAGATACGGCTTTTGTAGTGGGACTCGGTTCAGTTTTTCCTTTTTAGATAGTTCTGCTTCAATAAAAACCAGATGAATCATAGAATCATTAAGGTTGGAAAAGACCTCTAAGATCATCGAGTCCAACCGTTAACCCAACACCACCATGTCCACTAAACCATGTTCCTAAGCACCTCATCTACACGTCTTTTAAATACTTCCAGGGATGGGGACTCAACCACTTCCCTGGGCAGCCTGTCC
>NW_008795921.1:425192-463457 GCF_000699145.1 Aptenodytes forsteri | reverse complement strand
AGCAGAGGCAGTCATAATGCGTGGGGCTGACTGCCTCACCCTAGGCGACCCCCTGGACGGTCTACAGTCTACATCCTCGTTTGCCTGGCCCTCAAGTTCCAGGGCCCCATATCTGTGGGCAACTGGGAAAAACAAAAAATGGAGAAAAGTGCTGTTATTAAAATGGAACTTCCTCTGTCGGGAAAAACAAAAAATGGAGAAAAGTGCTGTTATTAAAATGGAAACTTCCTCTGTGAGCTCACATGCCAAGAGATACCCAGCAATCAGCATGGGAGAGTGGAGCATCTCTTTACCTTCAGAGAAATAGAAGCGGTGCCGTCTCTCCCTGTTAGCTACTCACATGCCCTCCCTCCGACTTTGAGAGCTACCTGTGTAACCATGTTACAGTGTCTCTACCAATTAGCATAACATCAAAGGGGATTTTAGGGATCTGAAAATGTGACTGTAAGAAATGGTCTATACCTCGTTTGATCATGCCGCTGTTAGGATGCATCTTTGGGCCACTGAGCTGTTTGAAACTTTGCTGAGAGCAGCTGTATCAATCAGATGACGGAGAATGTCCTATATCTTGGACATTCCTGCAGCTTCCCTGCTTCGCTGCAGCTAGTTTAATTCTGGTGTTGCTAGGATATATCATCTTAAAGAACATAAACCCCACAAAGCTCTCGCTGACAAGAGGATTAGAAAAGCCTGTCTACCAGTGGATTATGTATATGAATGAGAATAAAATTAAACATGAAGTGCTTCATTTCTGGTTAAAATTATGTAATTCCATGGATGCAGAGATGAAATGATCAGACTAGCTTTATCTGTTTTGCACCCCAAACGATAAAGCTCTGCTCCAGCTGTTCTCTCAAGACACATCTCTGCAAAAAGCCAGCGGTTGTTTATGGAACACCACAGATTTCTCCATCATCTGGTTAAATGTAGACAAATCCAAAGTAAATGTAAACAGTCACCGCTTGAGCTAGTCATCCTTACTTCCCATTTATTCAGTGGTGAGAACCATATGCTTTTAGAGAGTGAGTCACCTCACCCTAAGGTAGGTCAGAAATTGTGCCATCGGAGCGCCCATTGCTCTCCACCAGCTGGAAAGGACGCCTGGGAAGCCTAACTCCAGTGGAGACATCTGGGTTTTGCCCCATGAGCTCTTTAGAAACAGAGATCACTAGGCCCTTCAGATGCTGCAGCTCAGGCCATGCCTCAGAGGCCAAATCAAACAGACAGGGCTTGACCTGCTTGCGCTTGCAGCTGCCCAGCTGCAGGCTGGAGCCACGCCAGAGTGGTCCAGCTTCCTTAAGTGGGGCACTCCACCAACCCCTCCCAATCCTGCAGGGTGGGATGCTGCAGAAGCTGCACTTGCTCACCAGCCCCTACCTAACAGCATCAGCAGAACAAATACATCGACACTATCGACGCTCCCCCATATATACATATACACACGTACAGACATATACACATGTACATATATATCTATATAAAAAACCCCAACAATATAGGACCTGTATGTACTTGAGTGTAGATATATGCATGTATGTGTATAAACTGGTCCTATTTATTCATCAGATTCAGGTATCTGCAATTTGATGATAATTTCCTCTCTAAGCATTAAATATGCCACCAGAGGAAACCTACCTATATCCACTGGGCCTTTTATCTGTTTCCCAATAACTGCTCAAACATTAAAATGTTGGATTCCAGCAACCAGTCTTGGACTTGGAATCTGTATATGGATTGATGTAACTCAAGCAGCCAGGGTCCAGCAGGAGTCGAAGCCACTGCTCAGTGGAGTGTAAATGCACACAAACAGATATGCTCTTACCAAAATGAATAGGATTAAATTAATGGACTGCCACACTGTTTTTGATTGGTCAAAACCCATCATATTTAATCCATGAAAGAGTCAAGTAAATTGCTTGTAAACCTAGCAGGAATACTGTGTATATCCAAGTCATGTGTTTAGCCTGGGCTTAACTCCAAGTTTTCCTTCCCAGCAAAACTCTCCCATCTGTGGCACCCCTAACATTTGGGGGCAAAGTCAGAAAGTGATGTAAACCTTAGTGACAGAGGCCTGATAATATGCTACAGACATTTGTGCCTAAATGCTACACATCCTTGTGTCTAAAACACCACTCACTGGTACTGAGCAAACCTTAGACACAGGGAGCGAAGAACTGGAAACCCGTTAGATTTAGTGACTGAGTACTAACTGAATCTCCAGTTGTTTCTCTTCTGTGCACTGCAATATGTGTCTCTGCATCAAAATGATGTGGTATTTGATTTTGACATTGACTTTGGCCTTTGACCTCAACTTTGACCTCAATCGTTTCTTTTCCATTTACTGTCTTGACTGTGATCTGTTTGGGAACTCCAGGAATCATGGAATCTGCCTGATATTCACCTCTTTATGTGACATATGTGCCCTACTAATTTGCTGCCACGCTGATGGCCACATGCCTGTGCATGGGCACTCTTCCATAAGACCATGCATTTGTTCCCTGTGAATGTTCAGGGTATTTCAGAGTCTCTAAGATCCCAGATGGCAATTTCTTTTAGCCTGTGCACGAAAAAAACAAATTATAGACACAGAATTCTACTTCTTGATTTCTTCTGAGCTTCAGTTTTATTTCCTAATTCAGGTTCTCATTAATATTGCAAGTTTGGGAACTTACCGGTCATGCAACTCTCCACCCCTCTGCTCTTGCCCTACACAGCTATACCAGAAGTCTGCTTATTATTTACAGTATTAAATAGCATGAGAATCTCACATCGTTTGGGTTCCTTCCTTCACCCAGTCATTTCTATAGAGCAACCCTCTTCTCTTTGACAAGTCCCCAGTTCAGTTCTTCCTGAGGACCATGTACTCTTCAGGCCATCACCGGGAGACACTGGGGTGGTGACAGGTTGCAGCAAAGCCCAGTAGTTTTTGGCAAACCTAAACCCAAGTTGAGCTGGCCAAGCCAGAAAAACCTGGTGTGCTTCCTCGCACCTAGTCCATGCACACTCATAGCGTGCATCAGGCTTAGCAGCAAGGACCCACATGCAAAAGAGAGCTCAGATTAAGGTATCTACAAATCCTAGTTATCCCTGGCGGGCAATGTCAGGATGCTTCCTAAAAAGACTGGGTCTTTCCTATCACCATATGACAGGCTACCAGGACAGCAATAGGAGTAGCTAAGACAGAGCATTCCCAGAGCACCTGTACATGCAGGGGTACACCGTGGTCTATGCTAAAGGTTTGCCAAAGTGCAAGCTTGCTCCATCAGACCAAACTGAAGGTCAGCAGAAATCTGTGCCTGAGTACTACCAAGGTCTCTCTTGGGAAAGAGAACAGTCTGAGGTGAGTCTGGCCCTAATAAAGATGGTTTTCCAAGATTTGCTGGACAGAGAGCCGTTTCCTATCACAGTAACTGGAGTTTTCAGTCAGGACTGAACTGAAGACAGCTGATGAAATCCTGGAACAAACGGTTCTCTTTCAGATAGGCCAGGTTGGAGACAAGATGTCTTGCGACACTTGAGAGTCCTCACTGTGGTTAAGGCAAATGAAAAACTGTCCAGCGTGCTACTGCACAAACTGGCTTGAGGGTTGCTTGTTCTCGTCAAGGGAACAAAGGGCAGACTCATTTCAGGCTCATTAGCAGATGTCCTTGAGATGTTTGAGGCTGGTGCCTCAAGACAAAAGAAGAGGTTTGCAGATCAAAGTAGAGCTTTGATCATCCAGGACGTTATTTTTATGAGCTGGGCTAAAAAACCACAAATTCCACAGATTCAAGCATAATGAATAGGGCATGAAGCAATAGGTGGTATAGCTTGAGACTGAATTTCTAAATTCAGAGGTGGCTTTCTCAGCTTGGTGGCTGCTGGGCGGCATGATTTATGGCTTTGCCTGTAGGAGGTAACCCTACTGTTAATAGAAAGAAGAGCAGGGTGCCTGTGTCCCATGGTCCTGCTTCCCACATCCTGGCTTTTGCTGCCAGCATTATGTTTCAGATCATGACTTCAAAGGTTAATAGGAAGCTCTGTGTCTGTCTGAAGAGCTACGAACCCAATACTGGCACAAGAGCGATGTGTTGTATTGGGGAGCAATCGGAATCCGGCTTTCCCCTGTAGATGAAGCCAATGGCACACACACAGGATAAGGGTCTGGTCCTCTGCAGGGGAGCCCACGTGGGCTGCCAGAGTTGGGAAAAGGCCATGGGGGAGGTTGTAAAAAGGCAAATATTTTTGTCTTTCCAGGGCTGTTTCATGTTACAGAAGATATAATACGGGCGCATGGTCTTATTTGGGTGACCTCGTTGAATGAGCCAGAACAGAAGGCACATGGGGGAATGGCGTATCACTGATGGAAGAACTGATCCGAGTGCTGGCATGGAACTACATTTTCCCAAACTGCTTTCTTTTTGCCCTAAAATGATACTGTTTTTTGTTAGGGGAAATGCTGACAAAGTTCAGATATATACCTGCTGTTATTCTCCAATGCTGTTACCAGTTATAGATATCTCTTCATTAGACAGATAAATACATACACACACAAAGACACACACCCTTATGACTTGTTTTTGCACTAATGTTGTTGCTGGGCTGACTTTGTCCTTTGGCAAGTGCTTTTCCTTGTGAATGTTGCCCATCTTTCCTGGGGTGTAATGAGCCCAAAGAGTTTTAACAGGAATGATCACAACCTGAGCTGGCAACAAGTATGACCAGTGTTGGGTAGAAAAACAATTCTTTGTGTTTAGAGAAATATTAGCAAAATGTCCCTGAACCGCAGTGGAGCGTACTGCTGTAGAAGCCTCAAAATATTTCATCAATGCACTTCAAGGTCATTGAGTGACAAGATCTGTCAGCATAAAGAGACATCAACGTTTTGTTCTGACCATTCGCTGGGTTCTGTAAGTACCCATCATTCAGCATTCATAGCTTTGACTGTATGTATTTTTAAATCACCCTGACAGATGCAAAGACCAGAGGCCAAGCTTTCAGCCATGTCTCAGCAACTGTAGATCAGTAAAAACTATCTGAGTAGTCGCCGAGACAGTTGTGTTTGTAGCATGACTGCTGCTGGGAGTGACAGGCTATACAGGTCTGATTTGCCACGGTTCTTCTACTTGAAGGCAATGAGGGATGTTGAAAAGTTTGGCAGAAATCCAGTAACTGCAAACATGGCTTGGAAAGGGTGGGAACCACTGACCCAGTTTTATGTATGTCCAGATAATTACCCACAGGAAAAATTCACACTGAGAACAGGCTCTTTTTTTTTTTTAAAGCTTGAGTTACTCTGGAAAACAAAGTTACTCTGGAAAACAATTAAAAAAAAAAAAAAAAAAAAAAAAAAAAAAAAAAAAAAAAAAAAAAAAAAAAAAAAAAAAAAAAAAAAAGTTGAGCAGAGCCCGATTTCTTTTCCTGACACTCTCAAAAACAATCATTGTTTTCCCTCTTCCTGCACTGCTAAATCACATTGCGAGTCTTATCACGCTTTGGCTTGGTCGGACAAGTCACACGTCAACATCAAGACAAAGTCATACAGAAAACAGCACAGCCCTTGCCTGTAGACGGACCTGTGCTTGTGGCAATGCCAACAACCCCACAGCCTCTGCTAAAAAATTCACAGTAGTTGCTTTCTGTCCCTGAAGCCCAAAGTATACTTCCTAAGTCAGGAAAATCATGTAAATATTCTCCTATGAATCAGTGTATTATCTTTCAAGTTGTAAAATAGAAGTAATATGTGCTGCAAACCTCCCTTCTTGTCCTCAAGTAAAGAAAAAGGAAGGATGTTTTGGTTGTTCCTACAGAGCCAATAAATGTGCTTCAGGAGTCATTAACTTGAAATCCATTCTTTTGGAAAAAAGATTAAGAGGGGCACTGTACCTCACCCTGAATCCCCCGCCAAGCGTTGTTTAGAAACAGCATTTTACTGGTATCTTTCCCCTCCCACCCCCCATGAGAAAAATCTGCTCGCACAGGGCGGAAGCTGACTACACGCAGCGGAGAACCCGGCTGCATACCAAGTGCCACCCTACACTTGCATAAGCACACTAAAAAAGCCTCGCTTCTCTTTTTATTTTAGGATCTGCTCCAGCAGTGGCAAGCAGTTGAATCGCTGCAGCTCAGCGAGCAGCACGGCATAGGAAGCGAGCCGGTGCTCCTGCCAGCCACTTCAAGGTCCCACATCAGTGTCCGGTGGCCACCCGCATCCGGCCAGAGAGGTTCACTCAACCCCTGCTGCAACCGTTCTCCTCCTTTAACCCTTTCTGATGAGAAACTGCCGTGAAAGTGAGCAGAGAGCAGGGATTAGGGCTTTGCAGGAGGTTTCGGGGTCAGACGGGTTTGGCGGGAGGCAAGCAAGGGGAATGGGGCCATGGTGGGGCAGGACATCTGTGGCCCCATTTGGGACAGGGTTCACCGGGAGGGTGGATGAGTGCAGGTCTTTCACGGCATGGGTGGTCACCTCTTGTCAGCGAACTGTGCCCAATATGGGATACTTCAGGGAGATGATATTTTCCCTTTTATCATAGATGTGTCTCTCAAGCATTCATTTCAAATACCCTCCAATATCCAATTAAATTACCATGAGCTTCAGGGCATCATTTATTTTGTCATAACTGACAACAATATCTTTTGAGACATCTCAAGTTATCCTCTGTGTCTTGAAATCAGTTAATGCAATTCTTCCCAGAAAAACTGAAATTACTTTAGTTTGAAGCATTATGCTAATACAGTTTTTAACAGGTTCACATGTGAAAAATATTCAGCGTGGCTCTGCGTCTGAAGTAGGAATGGCATCATGAGTTCTGAGAGGTTTAAGATCATGAAAGGAGCAGGTTCAGCCTATTTCCTAATACAAGACTCCTGAAACACATTCAAGCAGCTGTGCTGAGCCTCTCGGTATACTATAAGCCTTATGGAAATATGCCATATCCAGCTTTCCGTTGGATTGAAGCCACTCAGGAGAACTTACAGTGTCCTGAAAGTCAGTGTTTTTGTCAGAGAAAGCATCTTAGTCAGACCAAGGACTGAATTAAAATGTGAAGTCAAGTATTTGGGTATGTGACAAAATTATTTTTTTTTCTTCACTAAGAAGTGTTTTAGATAAGAGCTATACTTATGACTGAGGAACTACCAATTCTACCTTGTGACTTACCTCTCAATGAATGCATGATATAATCAACTTCAGCACATGCATCACAAGGTCCTTTAATTTTAAGGTTATCATAAAAAAAATCTTGTGGCACATTGTGAAAGAAATGTTAAATTTTTTCATAATACCCCTCTGTCAACCGCATCTAAGTCATCCTTCAAGAATTTAAAAGTGCAACTGGGAAACCTTTATCTAACATTCAAAGAGATAAAAAAAGAATTTCTTTATTTGTTTAAAGAGCTAGAAAATATTTTAAAAATTCTTTTAATGCAACTGTATGGAGATAACTGTCATCTGGAGATATACCTTGATATTTCCACGTGTCTAAAGATAGCAAAAATTAAATCTCTCCTGCGGTTCTAAAACTCTTTGGAACTAAGAAAAGGTCTTTGAAAATGTTCTTGAACTGCTTTTAAAATGAAATTACTTTGCTATATAATATTATATGAGAGGTTGGATCAGTTAGAAGAAAATACTATTTTCTTTTCTGCTAATCTGTAACTAGAGACGCATCTTCCAAAGTTAACATCTGCATTATCAGAAGCTATTGATGGCACATTGTCAAAGTTCAAATAATTTGAATTTAGTTCACTTTTTGCATTTTCAGATATTCTTTGCGCAGTTTTATCACTACCTTGAAAATAATAAAACCCACGATGGGTTACTCCCTTTTCATATCTGTGCAACGATGAATAACTATGGGAAACTATTTGACCTTTTTTAGTCGAAAGCACAGAGAAAAATAAGCTGCATTCAACCACATCTCCACTGCTTTCTCAGTTGAAAAGGAAGCTCAGATTTGTAGACAGCAGAGGAAACTTTTATCCTACCAAAATGTATCGTATTAGCTCCTGGCCAACCTTGGAACCAATATTATTTAAGTTGCAGTCGTGACAGACTGATCTGCCTGGTTAACTACGGCTAATGCTGCTGTAGTAGCAGCAGCAGCTACTGCACTGTTAGCAACAAAAAGATTTCAAGAATTTCGCCCATTAATAATTCCTCTTGTGATCAGCTCTCCTTGTTCTTGGTCTTCTTTCTGTCTGTGGCTGGTTATAACCACTATCTGCTCTATACCCTATGCATATCGGGTCAATACCACATACTGTGCCTTATGCAGCCCAGTATTTATCCCCTAATAATTGCACAGGATAAATTAACTTTAGATACTAAAAGGCAGGGTATGGAGGGCAATCGTAGCTGTTCTTTCAAGTTAGCTAAAGCTTTCCTCGAAATGCATTTCAAACTGATCTTTTCACATTTGTACCATGCTTGAAATTGTTTCTGTCTGAAGAAAATAGGGATACCTTCCTGATCTAGTGGAAGGTATCCCTGCCCATGGCAGGGGGGTTGGAACTAGATGATCTTTAAGGTCCCTTCCAACCCAAACCATTCTATGATTCCATGATTCTATGAAGACTGGAAAGAAACATAGGACCCTTTGGTTTTATAGGTACTGCTTAAACGTGAACATATGTTTGAGTTAAAATGCACAGAGCTACAACAGGAGAGTTTGGGGGAAATGAGGTGGCCTCCAGCAAAGATAAGTCAGGGTCATTCATTCAGAAGTCCTGCTGAAGGAGCGAGTACGCTCAGTTCTTCAGTTCGTTTTTCCCAGGAGGTTACCTATCCAGGCCAGGTTTTTCCATCTGCAAACCGTAGGAACTGCGGGCAACCCCACTTCAGTTTTTCAGAAGGGTTTTTCCATCTCAGTTCTCCTGTAAAATCCTTATCCAAGCTTTGCCTTAAACTCAGAGGGAGACACTTGCTTTCCCATGCTGGGATCAGCTGGGAGCTTTATTCTTCCACCAACCACCACCTTAGCACCACAGAGCCCTTGGTGCAGTGCACTCAAACCCTTGCCTGCTGCAGCTGGATGAGCATTTCCAGGACCTCTGCTGAGACCTCAGCTTTGATATCTCCAGGCCATGCTAGAAAAAAGTATCTTGACACTATGGTTTAAAGCCCAACCCTGCGCACTGTGCTCACAGGAGAAGCCTGTGCTGCTTATATAGCTCATAGTGACCCACCCAAAGCCCTCCCCCTCACAGGCCATTTCTTTCCTGGGTTACAGATGAAAAAAAAGGAGCACTGCATCTTACCAGGCAATGTCTCTAGCAGGCAGCCTCATCCATGGTTTCCGTTTCACGTTTCATCCTGTACTGCCTCAGGATAACCTGACAGAAGGAACTTTTGCGGTTATTTTGGTATGACTAGTTTTCATCAAGCGGGATCCCACCCTGTAATATAGCTCCAACAGCAAAGCCACTGAGATATAAATATGTATTTATATATTTACAAAAGATGTAACTGAGTGTTAAGCTCTGTCAAGGCCCGGGGCATGCAGGCAGCAGAGGAATGAAATCTGGTGTGGTCTGTTGGTGGATGGATGCTCACTTGGGATGTCCACAGACCTCCAGGATGGAGATGTGATACCCTTTGCAGCCATGGGTGATACAACTGAAAGGGGCAGGAGGACTGTGTCCATTCTGCGAGCAAACTAGGCACCTGCCTGGGACAGACAAATTAGAGGAAAGCGTTCCCAGAGCTGCAACGTGGCTTGGCTATCTGCCAACCACACAGATCCAAACCCCCCCCCAAATTTCCCCCCCCCCCCCCCAAAATCAGCAGGGACATTTTTGCCTCATCAGCAACACAGACGTGCATGCAAGGCTTGCTGACCAAGCAGGGTGCTGCCTTCCTGGGACTGCAGCAGAGGGATTAGCCCCATGGAGGCTGCCTGGGACCGGGAAGGACCTAGGGCCAGCCCTGGCTCTGGGGTAGATCTGTTGTGCTCAGAGCCAAAGCAGCAGCAGCAAGAAAATGTTGGATTACACATAACCAGACCATAGAGGAGAAGACACAAACCTGCGGTGCTGGAAGGAGAAAGAAAGTGGCAATAAGAATGGAAGGCAATTTCTTATTGCAGGGAATCTCTCATTAGAGTGATGGTCCTCTCTTAAAGGCTATGAGAAAGAGGAATCTGTGTCTGCTTTCAGCTGCCCTGAATGCCTCTGCAGACCAGGTGATCTCACCAGGTCATTTTTATGATGAGATGATGATCTGTGGTCTGTCCTCAAGGTACACTACGCAATTGCATTTCCCTCAGCAGAGCTGTGACTATACAAGCCCATCTGAAGTGAGTCAAAGCAGAAGAAACTAGTTCCCCCTTTAGGCATGATGTTAAATAGATCTGTCATCCTGACGTTTATGCTGGTGCTGCACGAGAAAAATATTCCTCCAGCTCGTGGCTAATGCCTGCCTATATATTTATAAATGCCCTTTGCCTTGGGCAGGTTAAATGCTGAGAGTCCAAACCTGATAAAAGCCCATATCTCACTGATACAATAAAACAAGCCCCGACGTCTTATCCATTTATAATCATGGTATTTCTTGCTGTAACTCTGTTATATCAGGATGTTGTTTTCCTCGTATTTTTTCTCAGTTTTGCTTATATGTCATGATCTATACATAACCAGGGTGCTATGGAAATCAAAGGAGATAATAAATCATTCTAATGCCTGCATGCCTGCTTTAGTATCACAAGCTACAAGTAAAATACCTGAGAAACAATAAGAAATTAAAGTGCACAGGAAATTCAGTTTCTATGAGAATCTTAAATCAATCAGGATGCTGCTGACACCTTTCACAGCCTTTTCCATGGTTATGGATGCTGATGTGGACCTAGAACATCTACCGTCTTACTTGCTTATGACTGTGCCTTAATGCTGGTATAATTAGCAATATATATAGTCCTGGCACAAAACATACACAAGTTGAAAGATATGCACCTCTTATAAATTATAAACACCCATAGGTAAAATGATTTCACAGTCATGTTACTCAGTTTTATATTTCAGTCCAGTGAAAGGGCTGGAGAAGCTTCAATGAAAGCTATTTGAATAGATAGCAATTACGCTACTATAAATACAGAAATACTGGATTTTGTGCACTGAAGTGATTGGAGCTCCAGAAGCTGCTGCAATTGTAAAATACAGTGGGAAAATGTGCAGAGCACTTAAGAGGTGTCCTTGATTAGTTAAGCTAGCCTGGTCTTTGGTTATACACAAGGCTAAGATATAAAACACGGATACTGATTTGGTTTCAGGGTTCTCCTGCCTTCAGTGCAGTCCCTTGCAGCAGTCCACAGTGGGTGCATTACTCAGAGTGGTGGGAAATGCTCTGCTCCTGTTACGTCAAGTCGGCAGATGAAGAACTCTCCAAGACTCAATTTGGAGCTTTAGAAAGCAGGCATTCTTTATTGCGGCACCAGGTGCCAGGTGGAATTTCCACAAATCAAGCACACCTAAGGCTAGATCACCGTTACATTTATACACAGAAATTATAAGGTAGTACACGCCCAGTTACAATGATTGGTTAGTGATTTACATATAATTATAATATCGGTTGTGTCATTCTCTTCTGCTACTACGCTTGCGCGGGGGAAGGGTCTTCACCTGGGCAAGGGTCTTCTTGACCTGTGGGTGTGTTTTTTAGTATTATAATGAAGGCAGTTCACTTCAGGACACCTTAAAAGTAAGTTTTGTTGCCAAGTTGGCCAGCTAGGTATCTACCTTGCCAGGCTGTCAAATAACTCATCCTATATACAATAGAACCTGGGGGCTCTGGTTATGGTCTAGAGGGTCCAGAGAATAGGGGCTTCAAGCAACAGCCTCGGATAACAAGTAACACAGCAACCCATACATAACGCTAACGTAGAGGCTAACTTATTGTAATCAAGATGTTCTTATAGTTGATTATTTCACAACCAAACATAAAAGATTCAATAAAACTTAAGATAATCTTCAACACTCCTTCTGGCGAAGGTGCCTTCCCAGGGGAGAGTCTCCACCAGCCGGCTGGGCTCACCAGCGCCAAAAGGGCTGGTCCTGCCCTTCCTCCCCATTCACCTCGCGCACCCACGCGCCTACACGCACCAACACGTGCCTACACACACTGCATACACGATGCCTACACAGACCACGTGCAACGCTTGCTCCTGTCCCATCCCTGCATTAGAGTTCTGCCTCTCACCTCACCCCAAGTCCAGACAGTTCAGCTCCCCAGCGCAGCAGAAAACTCACCCAGAAGAAATCAGGAAAACCCAGCAGAAAACAGGAATTGCTTTGGAAGCAGCTTTTCTGGACTTCTACCATCTCAGGTACCTAGGACACTTGAGTACGTTTATACAGGTGTGAGGCAGCTGTGCAGCCATCTCGTGCAGCACCCCGTCAGGCTCTGGCTCAGGGAAGGCGTTTTCAAGAGCATTGTCAGGAACCAGAATAAAATGTTGATGGAGAAGCCAAGTGCTTCGTATTCTTCACCTGGCTCCAACCTGCATCATCATCCTCCCGTCTGAGAGAAAACCAAAAGAGGTTTTTAAGTTCATTAAAGTGCAAAGATGTGCGGAATATTCTCAGAAAAAGATTTAACCCAGACTCTCTTCCTTCGGTTAGCAAAACGAGAGGACTGTTTTCTTTTAATTGTTTTCAGAATGAAGAAGAGACCTGTGGAGGGGTTGCCTGGGGAGATCTTCCTGATTATAGGTAAACTATCAACGTGTCTGTCAGAAAGGCTGCTCTGCACTGAGCAGCCCACCAAACATGATTTATATCTAAGATTTATATCTGTCAAGCCACATGTTACACATATTATGTGTGTGTTGCCTCCCCTCAGCCAGGGAGGGCAAATATAATACACTTCTGATATCATCCTCATCATGTTTCTCCACTTGCTGAAATTATTTTAAGTGATTTAAGCAGAACTAGTATGATTTACAATTTCCTTTTGCCTTTTTTTTTTTTTAATAGCCCTCATAATTTGTAACCTGTTGTTATGCTTCTTAGTACTGTGTGCACAGAAACATGCTTTGGCCTTTTCTTAGCCTTGCAGCCTTAGATGGCTCCACCATAGTGGTGAGGGCGGGATCCTGGTTTTGGAAGATGCCTGCACAGGGTAGGGTCGTGCTGCAGCACCACCTTTTCCCAAAGAAACACCACAGATGTGCAGGAGGAGGCATTACGGTAACACCCACAGGAAAGACAGGTTATCAACACCCAACAGTAATGACATTTAAGACCACTGTGAGCATTTCTTCTAAATGACATGGTGTCCCCTGGACCAGTTCTTGTTTCATATCCCCAGACCTGTGACTGTGCATCTGGAGCTGCCCTGCTCCAAACACTCTTGGATCAAAATGCACCGCACAAGCACTTAAAATACAAACCCTCCTTGTCACCACAATAAGTCAGGATAGCCCAAAAGCTGTCTTCAGTTAGACTGACATTTACTAGCTATTAAAATCAGCTAGGGACCTGTTGTTTCTCAAAATGGGAACTTTTTTTACAGTTTAGTGCCTACTTACCTTCCATCTGCTGGGCCAAGCCAAGCACGGTAATGATCATAGCAGGATCAGTTCAAGGGAAAACAACCTCCCTGCTCCTACATAATGTTGCCCTAAGTGTATGTATTACATACGTATATCAGGTTTTTTATTCACAGCATCACACTTCAGTTCAGCTGCTTATTCCCCGTGGTTCCCAATGTATTTTAATTGGACATTTTCCTATGGAGTCCTTGCTCTGTGATCGCTGGAGCTTGGCCCCTGCATGACTGCAGAGGTCAGGGGCTGGTGGGAATCCTTTTCTATCTCTGCAGACAAGCTATAGAGCAGGGCTGATCAGTTGGGTCCTGTGGGAGATGGCCTGTCTGTGAAACCACAACAAGCTGATGGATTACTGCAATTTGAGTTGTCTCCCAGCTGTACAGTTTGCGTAGCCTTGCCATTGCAGCTGCCGAAAAGCAACGCTCCTCTTGTAGGTGTTGCTCGATACCTCTTCCAACAAAATTCATCACCTTTCTGTCCCTTAACATGCTGTCTTTCTGAAGAGGAGGAATTTTTTTGTATGTCAGAAAGGTAATCAAAATACTGCATATTCTTCCTGATTCAAATTCTGCACAAAGGAAAGCAGAGAACTTCAGCTGACATTCCACCCTCATGCGCTGGAGAATTTAGCAGGAACTTCAAACTTAAATCAAGGAAGTTAGAAAAGTCAAGCTGTTGAATATAGCTGAGAGACCCAATGTGGTATATCAAGATGTCATTTAGTACACAAATAATAGTTTATGGTAGTGGAAAAATACACAAAACATAAATTATGATAAAATCTGCTTCATTGTGCTTCCTGACTGAAAATCCAAGATGCTGAGATAGGATTATTTCATAGAGCTGGTTGGGAACATTTCAATGAAGGTTTTGGTTTTGTTTTGGTTTTAAATTAAAAAATGTCAATTTGTCTAACATTTTCATGAAAACTTTCTGCATCGGTGAAAATTCAGTCAGGAAGACCCTTATTACTGGTAAGGTCTTTGTGGGCAAAACAAGAGCGAGCTTCCACTGTAAAATAACTCACAGATCTGTGGGTTAGTGCACGTAACACACTAAAACACAAAACATAAAAGACCACTTGTTTGAATCCATTTTAAACTTTCTGTTTGAAATCCTGGAAAGTATTTTAGGTGTCATAAAAGACAAACAATTCATGCTTTAGACTTCGCTTCAAGACCCCAGCGAAGAGGCATCCATCTCTTTCCTTCGTGTCTTGTTGCAATAGTGAGAGACCCTCATGTAAAAATCCCTGCCTCATTTTTAAACTTTACTTGTTGGTTTAAATGAGTTAATTTACAGCCATTTGTTTCTGTTAAGCCTTGCCCTCCTAAAAGGTCCTGCGTATTCTCTCAATCGAGGTACTTATGCAGTGCAATGCTCTCATCTCTTAATTTTATTTTTGAGATGCTAAAAAAAGAAGTCTTCTGTTTGCCTTATTTCAGGTTTTTTTTTCAGTTCTTTAAAATTTCTCCAGCTCTTCTCTCTGCAGTTTTTAACAGTTTTTCTCAAATGAGCCATGCAGATCAGATGCCAGACTGGCTTACTGTGGCCCTCAGCTCTTGGCCCCAGATGCTCCTAACTAGCTGACTCTGTCCCTGGCCGTGGTCTGTACTCTTTGTTCTTACTTGGATGTTCTTTCATGTGGCTGGGCCAAAACAAACCAAAGACTACAATACGACCTTTCAACAAAATTGTTATTAATATGCATTGCAGCAGTGCCCAGAGTTGCCAGTTGAGATGAAGACCGTATGTGCTGTCTAGCTAGACATCACCTCTGTCCTGAAGTGGAGACAATCCCTGGGTAAAGTCTGCCACACTCCCCTGGAGTATCTTGTTGGTCAAAATCACTAGCTCCATTGAATTCAATGGCACTGTCCATGCATCAAAGTACTATTTTTCATGAATGACAGCAGCAGCAAACAGCCAAAGCAATCTGGTTAAGTTTAGAATTACCCTGTTCCCTGGATGTGTGATATTTCTTGAATTCACTGTGAAAGACAAGGTGAAGGAGAAATAACCCCAAAATCTGTTGAGCTGCTTGCAAATCCTTTGTGAGAATCCTATTTCTTTTACGAGGGAAGTAAGAGACATTTTAAAACTGGGATTTCAGAATGACAATTCTTTAAATTGGTAGACGAGGACATATTGTATCTCCGTATGCATTTGTGTCTAGTGAGACTTCAAAGGATTCAACTGATAATGTATAAATTAACTGATTAAAAACTTTACTGGAAGACTAGTAAATCAGAATGAGGCTTGGCTATTCCATTTCTGCATTACTAAACTCCGTTATTAATATGTTCTGGCTATTACTGGGGTCGTATCACTGCGGAGGGACTTGCTGACCTATCAGAGCCTTTAGAGTTTAATTAATTACAATAAACTGCTGCATAGAAGTCTTTCAGATCAGGTAGCAAATTGCATTTGAAACTATAGCCTGTGCTTGAGCATGAATAAATTATGGATTTCTTCTCGTCAGTGATACATCCTCCTCAACAGGGCAAGCCCTTGGTCCATGGTCCTAGGCTGGGCCTTCCAAGCACTTCTGTTCTGCTTCAGAAACATGGGACATGGGCCTGGGAGCTAACTTGGAAAATCAAAGAAAGATCATGGAGCATCCTGTGTAACCATCTAGTTTATAGTTCCATTGTCTCCGCATTAAGTCTCATTCAAAACAGGTAGATAATTCTGAGGATAAATGAGCTGTTAAGTTTAATTTACTCTCATTTTCAGAAGGGGTTGAGGGCCTCTGTGAACATTGCAGAATTCCAAACTTCTTATTAACTCAGAGCTTTATAAAATTAATTTATACATGAATGGTAACTATAGACAGAATAATAAATATAGAACAACATTTTTTGTCTGTTTTAAGACAGTGGCACATTAAATCTTCCTCTTACAGACTTGCCTAGCTGCAGATAACATTGGAACATCCAAATTTCTTAGCCTAAAAAAAATCAGTTGCTTTGTGCTTTGTCTTTTTCTTATTTGTAGAAAGGCTCGATTATGACGCAGATTTTTTGGAACTACAGCTTCAAGTAGAAATCAGCTCAATTCTTTATCAGATGAAATGGACTCCTGCATCACTGTGTGCTTTGGGGATTAATTCAGAGAAGACAGAAGATGAGGATACCAAAGCCCCTACTAACCTGGAGCGAAAACCACAATGGCCCTCGGGTGCTCTGATCTTCAGTGCTTCAATGCCTTGTCTATAAGAGCCTGAGCCTTGGAGAAGAAAGCACAGTCCTGAATTTGGAGCCCGATCGCGTTCTAACATGACCAGAGCCAGAGGGTTCAGACCCACTTCTCCCCACCACACCTGGTGGGAAGACTCTGCTTTGCCCTGTGAAGCTGTCCTACTTTGCAGCAAAGACTAAAAGCTTGAGGGGGACAGCAACAGAGGGCATACAAGAATGAGCGTAGCTGTAGTCCAAGGATTAAGGGACTCACCCAGGGGGGAAGAAAACTGGTTTAATCCCTTCTTCAAGGGCTTTCTATGCAAATGAATGCAAAACAGGTAAACTGCCTGTGGAACAAAGATTGGCATGCAAGTACCACTCTTCATTCAGGCATGAACTCTGATGGGGCTGGGGGAGGAGAGCAAGGATCCCTGAAGGGAGGTCCACTCAGCGATGCTGGGCAGCATGAGATCTCTCTGCAAGGCTGATGGACAGTCAGTCATGATTTCAGCACTGACTGCAATAGCAACAAGCCTGAGCCCAGGGATTTCGAAGTGTTTTAGGTTGAAAGCTGCCATGCACAGTCAAACCACTGTGCAATAAGGCATCACTTTAATCCATTAACTCTCCATTATAAGTATGGCTAAGTATGTTTCTTAATTACTGAGGGTGACTTTTGAGAGTGGCTTAACCACATGACTCTCACTAACATGAAAGAAAAGTTTATTGTTGCATCCTAGACTTTGCCTAATATCTTAATTTCACCCTCAGAGCTGTGCTTGCAGGCAGCAAAGTCAGATGAGATCCATTTAAGGAAAAATGTGTTTAGCATCAGCATTCAGGATTTAGTGCACATAGCCTGATCCTCTCTTTATTTGTAATTCCCTGTTCAGTCATTTCCCTTCTACGCTGTGAGACCATCTTGTACTGCTCTGAAAAGGCCAGGCTAAGAGACAACATTTGCTGCAATTACAGCAGAGTTGCTTTTCCTGAAGTTAAGGAATGTGAACATAAGGCTTCCTGGGCCTGTCCCATTTTTAAAATCAGATTGTGGTCAAGCACGGAACAGGAGGCAGGGAACAGACAGGGCTTTATGGACTTTTTCTCCTCCCTTGGGCTGCCTCCAGTGTCACCAATGCACAAGCTAAAATTTCAGCTCTCTGATGACTCGTGTTCAGCTGCAGGGAGCTGCCGCATCCCTGTCCCCCTGCAGCCCTCGTCAAGGGCATTGCAACAGCTGAGAATAACAGGAATGCAGCAGCTCAGGTCACCTTTCTCTCGCCCCCCCTTCAAAACAGTCCTCTTCCAGAAAGGAAAGCAATGGCTTGTTCTGGTAGTGCTGCACCATTCAGCAAGTCTCCTCAAATTCACAATAATCAAGGTTGTGGGGAGAGATTCGTCAGTTTGAGGCATCAGTGCAGAGGAGACAGTTGACCCCTTAGAAGCCCTGAGGGGCTTGGTCTGGAAAACCATCTCTGCCAGTAGGAAACTGGTTAAAAAAGTTTCTGCCCCTTCCTCCCCACCCACATGCTACAGTTCACGCTCCCCTCAGTTGTGCCAAGGCAGCTGCTTTGGGGACTGTGCTGCAAACAGGATCAGTTCAATGATCTCGGTTTAAAAATAAACCTTTTTTGATTTTTATTCTTTAGCTTAAATCATTTCAATAATCCACTCTGCAGCCCAGCCGCACAAGCTGTTGCATTGCTTGATGGAGGGGGCAGAGAGGCATGGTGTTGGGAATGGAAACTGTGGCTGAGGAACTGTTTCATTGAAGTACAGCCCTGTTCCCCCATCAGGTTCCTATAGTACAGCCTGGATATTCCAGTGTGTACGGGGTCTTTGGTCATTAATACTGAGCTGTACACCGCCTGGTCAGGCAGCAGAGTGAATTTATGCCCAGTGAAACATGGACACACCATTGCACGTTTGCTGAATTTGCAAGATAATGCACCATGGACTGTGTCATCTTTAAATATTTATGCTGGCCTTATCCTACAGGAAGCAAAGCAATACCTTTCCCCATGTGAAGATTGCAAGGACAAAGTTACCTCATCAACATTCCTACACGTCTGGAATTAAGTTCAATAAGCAGAATTAAGCACCTAAATCAAGCCCGTATTTTGAAAAAGACTCCTAGCATTTTGAAGGAGACCCTACTAGAAGACCCATGGCTATTTGGCAGTTGTGGCTTCTATTTTGGTGCTCTATAAGGGGGCGGGACCACATGCTTGATTATGCCAGTCTTAGTTAGGCTCCAGTGCCTGAGTGTCAGGCCCAGAGGTGCTAGTAAGACTTTTTGCTGTATCTGAAGCAGCCTACGGAAATGGCAAGAAGAAGAAAGAGAAAGGAGAAGGAGAAGGAGAAGGAGAAGGAGAAGGAGAATAGAGAAAGGAGAAGGAGAAGGAGCAGGAGACGGAGAAGGAGAAGGAGAAGGAGAAGGAGAAAGAATGAGGAGAAGCAGCAGCTCTCACCTAGACCTCCTCTATGTAATACTATGCTCAGAAGTACTAAAACAGGATTGATCTCAGATGTTGGGACAGACGGGAAGAGCAGAGGGAGGCAGGAGCTGCTTGACAGACTACTGAAAGAGAAGAACAGTTCATTTAGGTCACAGCTGGAAGGAAATGGTCTGGGGCCCACTGAATGTGTTGGTTGAATAGTGTGTGGTGCAGAAGGCACTGGTGGAGATGAAAGCTTGCATATAAAACCAAGCTTGAACTAAAGAAGTGCATATCTAGCTGATAGTCTTAATACTAGAAGTCCTCAGCTGTTGTGCACATCTGGGTGATTTATCTGGTTCACGGATTAACTGTGCTTGATTGCATGCAGCAACAGCTCAGGTACGGTCAGTTTTACTGATTTGGATGCACAACATCTGCAAATGTAGCTGTTCTTGGACCTGGAAGACATACTGCTGCTCTAGTGTAAAGCAGAGCTGGTAAACCATATTGCAGCCAGGCTAGCTCTGTGAGAAATGAGCTTGGGCATCTTGGTACAACACTGTGGAAATCATGCTCGGTCAAGCTCATAAACCCCACTGCACTGCATGGGCCTGCCGCTCCTGCTCCCATATGCTCAGAGACCTCTCACTGCTCAGCTTCAGCTGGAATGAATGCGATGTATGATAATGCAAAGCCTGTGAAAACTAGGCCAAATGTATCTCAATTTAGGTATCACACACAACCTGGCATTTCTGCAGATGTCAGCTGAACCATCCAAAGGTTAGTCACTAGAAGGGCACGTGAACATGTAAATAAATGTACTATATGCACACATACACCATCCTATGGAAGCACAGGATGGTTTTGGATTTCTCAGTGGTGGAAACAAGTATAACTCGAGGCAATGAAGTGAAACTAAAGAATGAAAAGTTTACATTAAATAAGAACAGTAAGATGTGCTGGATTATGCACTATCTTGCATGAGAAATACCCTGCATTTCTTATATTCAACAAAGATTGGATTAAATAATCAAAATGCAGCACAGGAAATAATTTGTCATAGAAGGTGAGACAAACACAGAGATAAACACACTGGTCTTTTTCCCTGTCTACTTTCCATGAATCTGAGAATGAATAATGGATTTATTTCCCACAGAATCTGTAAAAAAGTGCCTTTTTTACCAGTCAAAACATAACTGAGTTTCTTAAAGACTTTATTGAACTCAGCTAACTCTGATCATATGAACGAGGCAACGAAGATTAACCAAAGGATGGCCATTTTCTGATTTGCCTGAAAATTACATTGCAGCCACCGCCTTTCCATCTGAGTCTGAGCCAAGGCAAATTTATAAGCTGGATTTACAGCACAGCCTGCTCCACACATAGTTTTTATACTGATTTTAACTATTTTGACTCAAGGTGTGCCTTAAGTTTTTATACTGATTTTAACTATTTTGACTCAAGGTGTGCCTTACCCCAAGGAAGTTAAGGGACACTGCCCTGGGGCAGATGATTAAACTGTGTTTCTACTGGAACTCGCAGCTACCTTAAGGAGGGTGGGCTATTTTAACCACAGTCCCATCCAACCCAAGCAAGGGGCTGAGACATTGTGTGTAAGCAGTCCTTAAATTATTACTGGCCTGAAGTCAAACTTTTTCTGCCTTTATTCAGCTGAAGGACCTGAGCTTGGCTGCTTTGCCCTGTTGAGCGGGACAACAGCATTAACATGAACATTAGCAGATAACCCTGGGTGCTGCATTTAAGCAGGAAGGGAACTTGTTAAAATGAATGTTTACTCTTCAACCAGTCAGACAACTTCCTCAGCCACCACCTGCATCTCTCTATTTATCTTGCTCTTCTTTTTTTTTTTTTTGTGGGGAAATCTTCGTCAAAGGGACACCGAGACTTAGATTCTTACATTGCAGAAGGGGGATGTGATGAGCGTTTCCTGCCAGCTATTCTTTTCCTTTGGGTTCCCTCGCACGTGGGACTTCTAGATATTGCTTCAGAGGTACCTGCTATCCTCCATTAACAGTAAAAGGGAGTCTAAAGTCTATTAAGTCTAAATAAGGAGTTCTGGATGTCCCTGCTGAGGCCAGGTGCATTATTTTTAAGCCTTGAGCTTAATGCAGGCACCAGATTTGGAAGATCTGAATGCTGCTTGTTGAGTTTGTCCTTATAACTCCCCATGAGACAGGGAAATACTCTCCTTATTTGACAAGATTTTTTTTGTTACATCATTGTCAGCTCAGAAAAGTATTTATCTGCTATTTACCTACGGATGTTCTCCTTTACTCCGTCTGAATTCTGCCTGATCTTTTTTTCCCCCTGAAATTCAGTACTGATAAAGCTGACATCATGAGGCAGTTTAACATTTCTGTGACTGAAACAAGATTTCCTACACATTTCAGTAAGTTACACAGTCTAAATTTGGAGGGATAACATTTTCTGCAAACATCCCCATTTTAAATGTGAGCGGCAGCTTTAACTGAGAACAGGCAATGATGCCAGCAAGCTGTGCCAGGGCAGGTGAGGTACAAGAAAAAGCTGACTTCATTTCTTTCCTATCTGCCAGTAATATCATCACGATGGCTCCTCTGCTTACTTATGGGCTTTTGTATATTCACACTTGCAGTATCAGATCATATTAGTACTGAATCTCGATCTTCGTACCTCCTCTCTTCTCTAAAGTGGAAAATGGCTATTAGCTGGCCTTTAAAAAGCACAGCTATTATGCATCTCCCTTTTCTTATCTTGCAGATGGCAGTACTTGGACTCAAAACTTCTGAAGACAAGTGGCTTCGTGCAGATCTTTGTGTGTAATGAAATAAGCTAAACCGGCACGAGACAACGTAGTCTGATGCTGGCTGGCAAAACTGAGGTTAGGCAAACATATTCCTCTTTCTCACCAATCGGAAAAGGTCTCCACGATGGTGTAAACAGGCCTGAGGGTCTTGGCCCACCGCAGGAGGAAGCCGAGTTCAAGCCCTACATTTTGAGGACAGGCTGGTTTGCAGGACTTGACAAAGCATCACCAACCCCGGCACTTCTGCGCGCTTCCCTTTTACCCGGGTTTGAGAGGGAAGGACCTGCCTCAGAACGCTGGAGCTGATGGAGGCAGACATTTATTAGGACAGCTTTGAGGGACCGAAGTTCTTCGCTGGAGCGCATTCCGGTGAACTCACCCCCGGCTGGCCCGGGCAGAGGCACCCGACGCGGGCGCGGTACGGGCGGGCTTTGCCTCCCTCTGCTGGGCGCTCTCCCGCGGCGAGCGCGCCCCCGCCGCCAGCCAAACCCGGCTTACACCCTCCCTGGGTACCGTTTTGTGGCGTAATAACCACGTCACGGTCTTTAGCGCGAGTGACCCGCCGGCAGCGTGTGTCTTCAGGGACCTGCTAAAGCTTTTAGGTTTCCTCCTCCAGCCCTCCAATGTGGGGAAGGTGGTGGGTACGCTCCGGTTGTGCGCATTTCTGGGCGTTTTAACAGGACGTCTGGAAAACACAATGCAAATCTACTCATTTCTAACACATGCAGTGACGCCGCGAGCACCTGAGAGCAATACGAGCTGTTTTTTTTCCCATGGCACAGGTCACTGCACTGCCTCTGATTCTTCGGTAACTAACTGTGGCGTAAACCTAACGCAGAACTGCAGTCTCCAGCATCCCACCCAACACGGGTTCATCCGTGTACTCGCCAGCCACAGGTGGCTATGTAATACCGACACAAGCACAATCAACATCTTAATTCCAGTAGCCGCTCCGGGGAAAATGAATATCCAATGTCCATTTTTGAAAAATCAGAGACCAATATTTTTGATCAAAAGTTGTTCTCCTAAAATGTAAGGTATGAAATGTAGTACAACAAATAAAATACTGTGAAGTATCAGAGATCGATATTTGCAGACTCTGCGTGTGCTGCTGGAATTGAAAGCACTTGCCGTTATTTAACAACCTATAAACAAAGATGTCTGTATGAGGATTCCTCTATAGATGTTTCCCCTTTCTCAACCTCGAAACTCCAATTTTGTGAAGTCTGTGCACAGACATGACACGGGGCCAGATCCCGCAGCCATGCACTCCCAGCCACGCACCCACCAAAGCAAGCGGACACAGCGTGAAATAAAAAGCGACCATTCTGTGATGATCTGTCCCATCTGAGGCTACCACGGTCATCTCCCTCTTTTCCTTCCCTCCCCTCCCAGAAGCTGACATCTGTCCCCCAGCTGAGTCTGAGGAGGATATCGGTTTAGTTTAGAGATGGCCCTGGAACAGCTTTTGGGCATACTGAATATTATACTACTACCGCGTCCCCTACCTTCCAGCAACAGACTGAAGTTATTTCAGCTGGCCTGTTAAACTGGGGGACTGTAGCAACAGCAGAGGCATTCTGTGACATACAGCAGTTGTAATTTTAGCATTAATTACCTGTTTTTTCAGGAGCTAGAAAATGTTTTTCTTCCTAACACTGAAAGAAATTAGATTGCACCCGGAGCTACCCACTAGCTCTACAAAAACAAACACAATCCCCTCCTCAAGACTACACAAAACCCCTAAGGAAAATCTCTGTGATGTTTTGACAGTGCTTCTGTACAATTTGTTTTTATGCTTTTTTACGTGGACGGTCTAATGATCTCACACTAATCCCATGGATATCAGGCATTCTGCAGCTACAACCAACTTATCTGCAACTATGGGTAAAGCGTTGCACAACATTCCCTTTATGTGCTTTCTGATTAAGTTAGTACTTTTCCTAAATAAAATCAGAAACACTGGCATACTTTCTATTCTCAGGATCCCAGCGCATTTTATTGCACAGATTGATTAGATCACTTAAGTCAGTTGACCTGTACAAAGTGGGTCTTGTCAAAAATAGAACAAAAGCCTTTTGGAGAACTCATTACCCTTTTTCTGGGAAAGCAGTAATTGGAAATCCTATTTTAAATAGCTATCATCTAGTTCATTTTAATATTCAAAGATTAATTCCTCCTTTCACTGCTATAAATGCCTAAAACACCTTAATTATCAACTCCTTAAATCTAGCACATTCTTTCTCAGCTATTAACACATATCTCACTGCTGCTAAGCAATGCTGAGAATTGATGGGGGGACTTTGCACTCATTTACCTCCACAACAAGAAGAAGCTCACATTGCTGCCAGTGCCTCCGTTATTAATTATTCCCAGTGATTTGCGTCATTCAGGATCTCAGCTGACAATGCGAACAATTCGGTATTGCACGATGGCTTTTCTTCCCATGGAGCCTATGAGCCTTTCTGTCTTTGGCCATCAGTGACAACTGGTGGGGTGCAGAGGGGATCAGAGAAACCAGCAGATCTCGAGGTGGCCTGAGGTACCTGCCATGGAGCCACAAGAGCGGGGTTTTTCCACAGGATATGAGGTAGGGGCGAGGGATGACAGTTGCACAGGCAGGGCAGCCATGAGGTTGGTCTCTTTTACCTCAATATACGTCAACTTAATCCCCTGAAATACCGATCTGCTGCGGCTGGTTCACCACTGCAGAAGTACCAAAATAGCAGGAAGCCGTGGCCAAGAGCGGGGTTACCAAACCGCCCCACACCACCGGTCTCGGCAGCGCTCTGCAGAATAGTCACTTCATTCAGTACGGCAAGATTCGTAACCCAAGGCTCAGATCCCAAAAAGTCAGAGCGACTCTTTTGTATGCTCCATATGTCATTAGCTTTTATAAAAAGGAATCAAAATGTCAAGCAAAGGGAAGAAAGAAAACAAATATAAATCATTTAAATAGAGACTAGAAAGTGAATAGAAAAAAATAGGCAAAAGAGGATGTAACAAACACTGTATGCCTAAAGCAAAAGAACAAACCCTGCATTTACTTGTGGTATTCAAATAGAGAAAAAAATTCCACTGATTTCATTCAGAGCAGAATCATACCTTGGCTTGATGCCTGTGAGATTGCAAGAAAGGATATCTATGTTTTCCATCTGGAATAATCCCTGCATACTGAAAATTCAGTACTTCTCACTTTCGTAGCTCCTGCCTGTTGACTATTTCTCTATCACACGGCGGGTCTGTGGTTTCTGAATTGTACTTCAGGTATGTTTGGTGACCCATGCAATCCTCCCGTGTTTCTGACACCACCACGACGCCTGTCTCTTCAAGCAACACAGCCATCTGCCAGGAATTCATCCAGCTTCAAGGACTTCAATGGTCACTGAAGTCATAACAAAACCCAGTAGCTTCCCTCTTCACAGCTAAGTCAAGGCTCATTTATGACTATCAAGATCTCTGCATTCAAATTAGATCACTAATTTTCTTTGAGAGGTCTGTGGACTATTTCAGTCTTGAAAGGTAACTAAGAAAAGCAAGGGTATGGACAGCAGGCTTCCATCCACCACATAAATTTACTCCTTTGAAAAACGTGTAGGATGCCTGCACATCAGAACAGTTCAAAAGCACTGAAGACATAATCGGGAAGAAAAACAAAACAAAACAAAACAAAACTGGAATGAGACAGAGAGGGAAAGATGTACAAGGAGAGGCAGCTGTCCTAACAGGTCAGCATTATAAAGAAGACAGAAGAGTAAGACATGCGCAAACGGGTCCTATCACTGGATTTCACCAAATTCGTTGTTGAGTGTTGGATCCTTCATGGTCAAAATAATACCCCCCTCAGGTAACCAAGGATGTCTGATGTCTCTCCTCTGTTCAGTCATTAAGCTCACAATACGGTAGAGGCCAACGCATCCCTGACAGGATTTCTTGGCAAAAGTAGTTTACACTGAGTATGGTTCAAAACAAAGGCTGGCTCCCAGTATCCCCTCCCTTGTGTGAATGCCCCCACAGCTAAGCTGAAGACTCAGCTTGTTCTGTTTTGGGGTTTTCAATAAATATTTGTTTCACATTACATCTTCACCTAGAAGGAGGCCGAGCACACGCAGGTCAGAGCAACCCAGACCCTGGTGCCAGAGGCCCTCCACTCAAAGCTAAGCGCAGTGTGCGAGACCTCTCCCAAGGAGGAAGGAACTGCACTCACCAAAACCGCAGCCTTCTCAGTAAGAACCATACCAGAGAACACAGCCTCTTTCAGAGAGCCTAGCTCTTTGCTTCCCTGCAACTGAAAGGTAGCATTTTCTCCAATTCCCAGGGGGCAAAAAAGCAAAGCAGAACTGAATTATTAACGTTTACGATTTCGACAAAAAAGGCATGACTTTTGCTCTTGTTTTTTCAGCTGTTCAGATGGGCAGCCAAATGAAAATATGACTTTTTCAAATAGTCCTACCCAGATGTCAGTTAGCTGTGAATTGGTAGATTCAAAGGTTTCAGTTATTGACACAAAACCGCTTGTGGTTAAAGTATTCAATAAGTGTTGCAGTATATTTCTAATAACTGATAAAAGGCTGCAAATGCAAAAGGTTGCCTGTTTTCTCTCCAGCTAAAGCCACTTGTCCTAACGGTCCAGGAAACTGGTCCCTCCCTTCGACCTTGCCTCTTCCAAAATTTGGAGCTTCTTAGTAGCTGCTAACAGCTCATTTTAGACAATACACTGCTAAGTTTCAAATATAACCACACCCTGCATAGAGAGGTGGTGTCCCCTCCCTCCCCAGTAAATAGCTTCCATTATCTAGTGCAGTAATTTACCTTCATTATGAACCGATTTTTAAGAATTATGTGAAAACTTCACTAAACTTCATGGAAGACAAGGGTTGGGGCAAGGAGTGGGCCCGTGCAAACCTCATGAACTTCAGCAAGGCCAAGTGCAAGGTCCTGCACCTGGGTTGGAACAATCCCCAGTATCAGTACAGGCTGGGGGATGAAGGGATTGAGAGCAGCCCTGCTGAGAAGGACTTGGGGTTGCTGAAGAATGAAAAATCGGATATGAGCCAGCAATGTGCACTTGCAGACCAGAAAATGAACCATATCCTGGGCTGCATAACAAGAAGCGTGGCCACCAGGTTGAGGGAAGTGATTCTCCCCCTCTACTCCACTCAGGTAAGACCCCATCTGGAGTACTGTGTCTAGCAGTCCAGCACTGGGGTCCTCAGGACAAGAAAGACACGGACCTGTTGGAGCGGGTCCAGAGGAGGGCCGCAAAAACAGTCAGAGGGCTGGAACAGCTCTCCTAAGAAGAAAGGCTGAGAGAGTTGGGGTTATGCAGCCTGGAGAAGAGAAGGCTCCGGGGAGACCTTATTGCAGCCTTTAAAAAGGCTGTCTAAAAAAGACAAGAGACTTTTCACCAGGGCCTGTAGTGACAGGACAAGGGGCAATGGTTTACACTGAAAGAGGGTAAGTTTAGATTGGATGTAGGAAAGAAATTTTTTACTGTGAGGGTGGTGAGACACTGGCACAGGTTGCCCAGAGAAGTTGTGGATGCCCCATCATTGGAAGTGTCCAAGGTCAGGTCTGAAGTTGCTTTGAGCAATCTGATCTAGTGAAAGATGTCCCTGCCCATGGCAGGGAGGTTGGACTGGATGATCTTTAAAGGTCCCTTCCAACCCAAACCATTCTGTGATTCTGTGATTCTACAAAATCCAACCAGTAGCCCAAGCTCCAACATAATTCACACACTCTAAATGTTAAATGCTCTAAAAATAACACAATCTCAAGCCCTCCTTCACAAAGCTTTATTCCCTGTTTAGTGGTGTTGCTTTGCAGTACTACAACCTCTACAGGTCTAGCTTTCTCAGTGAACCTATACATGTGTTAAGCTAGTGTAACTAAGGAGAGAATGAGGCTGCAAGACATATTCTGAATGAAGTTTCCCCCTGAAGAGCTATCAGCTGCTCCTTATCCATTTTTATTTGCACATGTTCCCCAGCCCCCGTAAGATTAAACTCATCGCAAGCCTGACTGCTGGTTGACACTGTGAAATGAAGAGGTGATTTGGTTTGGCTTTTGGCCATGTGCGTAGATCTTATTAATGAGAGTTTGGAGCTATTTAAACTCTGTTTCCAGCAGACTCCAGAGCCAGGATAAACTCTGTACTTGTGTGCATGCAGTGAAGCTCAGTGGCAAGTCTGTGCTTGAAAAAAACTTCAAGCCCAAACTCATCTGGCAACCTGGGCACACCCGGTATTGTACTCGTCCAACTTCTGCCACCCACCGCCCACTGTGGATTTACAAATTGGTGTCTAATTGACAAATAACTAAGTAGACACCTGGATTCTCTCTTCTGTGTTGTGAAAGAAACTGCCTTTCTCATAACCGGTTGCCCTACATCTTTCAGGCACTTTAGATTTTATCTGGACTAAAGGATTTTGCCAGCTGAAGTCCTGCTAGCACAGGCTTCTGCTGGTGGTTTTGAAAAGCTGCCCAGAAAGGTACCTTGAAGCAGCCATGGAGAGTGGTAGGAGATATTGCAGTGATACGCAGCAAGACTCACAGCGTTTAACACACAGAGTGAAAATACTAGGGTGGGCTAGTCCGAAACCTTATTTCTTAAATTCTTAAATTTAGTTTGTTCCAGGTCAGTATGTAAATGGTTCTGTAATTTCTAGGGTCTGAAATAGGTGGTGTGTGCTAGGATTTGGTTTCACTAGTATAAGCTGCACACACAGTAGGAATTTTTTTTCAGTTTAACTGTACCCATCTAATATTTCAGCAAAAATTTTCAGCTACAGACCTGGCCTGAAAACCAGCTGGTTTTAATATCTTGGAAAAGTAATGCAGTCTCATGCAATGATATTAGAAACAGCTGATATTCTCATTTATGCAGTAAAAGAAAAATAAAATTATTTGATGTGGTACTATATATAGTAGTACCTAATATGCTATCTCAGTACTGTTAAATTGAAAATTTGACATTCCTTGTCATTCTTTTTCCCTCCACAAAAAAAAAGGCAACTAATTTGTTAGCAAAATTACCATGATTTCATGGAAATGTTTTTATTTTGACAGAGGTCATTTTTTAAAGAAAATAATATAAATGGAAAATCATTCTGACGTGGTCAAATTAGCAACAAAATTATACAGATATTTAAGGGAGGATGATATATGTATTTAATGGAGGAAAGCAGAAGGCTGCTGCTGCAAAATATTTATCCACTGACATTTAGCTCTGAATTTAAGAGAGTGTCAGTGATACATAAAAAGAAGTGATCTACCTTTTACAGGGCATGTGACAATTTTGAGTTACAGCTCAGCTCTCCGATAGATTTAATGGGGTTAAACAAGAGTAAATACCAAGACAACAGTTATAAACTGTGTCTTGGAAGAAGCAGTTGAAACAATAAAGGCTCAAGCACCGGGCTGCTTATGCAAGCGTGTGGCTGCTGCAAAGGTTGTTTGCTTTTTCCAGAGAACATGAACCGGGTTTGCAGCATGCTACCCGGTGGCTGTGCGCTCCCAGGATTTAGTTTAGCATCTGATCCCTGAGAAGATAGTCACCAATTTAGTTTAGCATCTGATCCCTGAGAAGACAGTCCGCGAAGTACTGCAAAATCTCAGGTCCTCCTGAAAGCAGCATGACTGAGAAGCTCAGGAGCCGTGCAGGGCCAGACCTCTCCAGTGGCCCTTCCAAATGTTCGGGAGTTGAAAAATACTGTGCAGTTCATCCTGCAGGCATGGCTGGAGCTTCAAAAACAGGTATGCAGCACCTGAGAGATCTCCCTAGCAAGATTTTCTCATTCATTTAAGTTAATTTATGGCCTCGGAGGACACGGTTATGCAGACATTGTTTTGAATGGCAATAGTGCCTTATGGAGCTCCCATTCCCCTTGCAAATTCTCATGCCTGTGTTATCCCTTTACCGAGGCAAATCAGATGTGCGTCTGTGCAGCCGCGTGGTAAACTGATCTGGCTGGAAAGCAACCTCTTTTTTTCTGAATCATTCCAGGCTGTCTCTGTCCCACTGCTTGGTTCACCACCTAGCTGTGCAAGCTGCTGCAAGGGTGGTTCAGGGAGGCGGTGGGAACAAGTAGTCATGAACGGGGAGGCGAGAATCGTAACGCAGCTTAGGCAGCACTACCACCAAATGTGAAATTAGGGTCTGACGCTGCATGTGTTGCAAGAAAATGAAGGGAGCCACAATAGCGTGCAAACAAGTGCTGGCTTACAAACCTCTGCCACAGACTCATGTGCAGGACACTTTAGGGCCAAACCCCAAATCCTTCACATAGCTGTTACAGAAGTCCTTGGGCCACACAAAGAAAAGTGGGAGGAAATCAGAGCTGTAACTAAATTCGGTGAAGTTAGGTCACCATATAAGTGACTTCAGGAACGGAAGTTCTCATGATGTATCTTGGTAAGGGAGAGACAGCATTAAAGCCTGCAGCTCACATGCTTCTTGCAATTAGCTTTATCCATGCATGACAGGCCAGGCCAGCCTCATTTCTACTTTCCTATTTAGTAAAATGTTTTAAACAAAGCATTAATTGTTTAAAGGCTGGAGCTGGGACCCTAATTTAGATGTCTGCTGTGTAGGTTTGTGATCTCTTTTAGCTGTTTCCTCTTAGGAGGAACTGAATCGCATCCTAGATGTGCGCGAGCGTCAGCCTGGCTGAGGATGACCGGCTCAGAAGCAGGGATGGAGGTGTTGGGTGAAATGTGTGGCTCCTCATCTGGGAGACGGGGTCAATGTGCATGGCCCCCATCTCGGTGCTGTGGGGTGGGTAACAGCTGCTGGCGTGACAGGATGCAAGCGGGAAAAGTGTGAGTGAACAGACTTCCCAAAACCACCTGCAAGGGCGTTTGCCCCGAAGCGGGTCACGCTAAAGAGGAAAATAACAATAACGAAGTTTGCTTAAGAGACGGCCATCAGCTGGATTAAATAGTAACCAGGAAATTACCAAGAGACTTCTGGGGAAAAAAAAAGGGACTCGGCTTCAAAAGAAGTCTAAACAAAGCATACAAGTTCATGGTGAGGGAAGAGAAAGCCGGCCCGATCACGTGAGACATCACCCCTTCAGCATGGGGTATGTGAGTTATGGGTGCCTGTAGCTCTGTGCGTGTGGGAGGGGGTTAAAATTTGGGGGATTATTCATAGAAGGGTGTTCAGGCATTTGTAGGTGTTTGTTAACATTCTGGGTTATCTGTTGTATTGCTGATACTGATCCTGCATGTGTAGCACACTGATCATCAGGTGATTATGTGACATTAATAAATCAATGACCAATTATTAATGAATCCCTGTGATTGAAACCACATGGGTGGAACAGTTTTTCCCTGTGACAGGAACTAGCAAATTCTACCCTTCTCCCACTGGCAAAAATACAGACTGGAGTGGAAGTAAGGCTGAAAAACCTTAAATGCAGGTGTATTCATACAGTTCCTCCCTGAGACAACCCTTCTGGAATTCTGAATTCCTTGATAATTCTGGATTTTTCTTCTTTTTCTCCTCCAACAGCATTTCATTGTCATTCAAGGCAGACAGGAGCACATTCATTAGCCTAGATCACATGAATGTGTCTATGTGGGAGGAATTTAGCTCCATAACAAGGCTGATAATACTATTCTACTGCATTTTCCCCTCTATATTTGTAGTAATAGGCCAACTTGGATGTTCTGATAATTTTTCCCTGTAGGAAAGCATCAATATCAGACGTGAATTTCACTAAATGCGTTTCTTTTCTTTCATGCCAAAAACTGGCTTTCTCCATCATTCTAAATTCAATGATGGTCACAAGGCTGTTTTTCCATTTCGAGTTAGAACTACAAAGTTTCAGCATATTACTGACAGTTTTGGTTTTTAAAAAACAGCACTCCACTGAGAAGTATCACACGATTTCAGTGTGTGTGAGCGCACATTTCATCTATGTTTAGAAAACTATGTTTTAGAAACTTTCATAAATACCAGGTAGTTTAAACAAGCACTTTTGGTTTAGACTGTGTTTTCTCATTCATTGGTACCAGATTTGTGCTACAGCATCACCTAAGAGTATAAATTTCATCCATATGAAGTGCAAGCACACAAGACCACCTCTGTCACGTTAGAGCATAGGAGATGGTGTTTACACTAGTGTTGTGGTCCTTGGGGCTGGCAGATGGTATCTGATCCACTGTAAAATCTGCTTGGACAAAATTGTCTCTACAAAATATGTATTACACTTCAGCTGGCATTACGAGTTTGTACTACTTTGTGTCAAGTAACTGCAGTGTTTTTGATCCAGTGCTTTGTGCTCTAGGACCCAGTTTCTCATCTCATGGAACCGCAGCCTTGGATGGAATTCAGGCTCCATGAACTGGGCCACCACCCTCAATAAGATGAAGGGCTTCTTGTCTTCATGAAAGCCAGCCTGTTCTTCACCACTGCATCATCTGGTCTAATAAAAGATATTACCTCTCACTGTAGGCATTGCCTCTCTTTTAAGCACTTGACAGTTCAAAAGTTTCCCTCTCTGAAAGAGCATCTTGACATTTCTATGTTCTCTATCACCAGAATAGTGTGTGAGCAGAATATGTCCATTATATGAATAAGACTGTTCTATCACAACAAGAAAACTTCTCCGGGAAGGAGTCTTCGACGTGGATTGCTCCCACTGGGTTTGCCTGGGTGGACAGCTGTGCCTCCGTACACTCCTCACGATTTCCCAGGGACTCTGTGTGCGTGAACGCTATTCCAAAAATGAGACTTCTGGCTCTGCCTGCAATAGAAACACCACACCAGTTCATAAGTCAGTCTAATTAAACAAATGCAAGACCGTCCTGGAGATAAAATTCAACTGCTTTTGCAAGATTTGTTTAGTTAAACAATTCAGTGTTGCAAATACTGAAAAGCAGAAGTTAATAAAATAACCTCAGAACACGGATTGGTTCATGTTACAGCTGAAAGGACAGTGGATGTCTAAATAGCAGAACTCCTGTTTAAAAAGGGAAGGCAGAAGTAAGTGAATGACTAGTCATCTGTTTCAAAGATGCTGAACTGCGAACATCTGCATTTCCATCAACATTGTTAACCGCGATGAAATGTACCAACTGTAATTACTTTACCGTCTACTGTGAAGACAAAATGCTTGGAGGAAAGAAGAACTTTTTTGCTGAACTGGTACACGTTCTGTGTACTTTTTCACATAGATAATGACCTAGAAGCTTGATGACAGAGGCAACAAGCATCTTGAAGCAACTGAAGATATTTTGTAATCTGATGTCACTTTTCTTGCTTCTGCTGCTCAATCATTCAGCAGTAATTTTTTTTCATGATGCTTTCATACTTTTTTTTTCCCCATAACAAACAGCAGATGTCACCAGGACTTACCTTAGAAATTTATCTTTTAAGCAGCGGCCCTGCAGGCTTAGGAAATGGCATGAGAAGACACTACAGAATGCTCTCCAGCATTAGGATATGGAAGCTTTCAAGGGTCTGCCTCTGACAAGTGGACCTCTCTCAGCAGCCGCTCTAACATTTCGCAGGGTAAGACATCCTGTGAAAACACTCAGTTCTTCCAGCACGTTGCCTGAGAACTGCTGCTTGCCAGAACAGATGAAGCGCATCAATGCAGCAGTTACACAGTTCAGATGTCAGAAGTCAAACTTCGGATTCTGGGAATAAAACATTTATCACTTATCAGCTGGGTGCTGAACATCTGAATAGAAAAGAGCCCTTTTGTTCTGTTTAAATGAAGGAGAGACCTTGATGTAAATTTGGTGCACCGACTTCACATTTTCATTGGACTCACATAGTTTTCCCGAATGTCCCAGCAAAGACCGGAGGAAAAGAAGCTGTGTCTATCAATCAGGCTCACCTACTTTAATAACTTGCAGTGACTAATCCTGCTTGATCCTTTACTTTCGCTATTTGCAACTACGGTTCTCAGCATTTTTAGTTTGGGTGCCTTCCCGCATTATTTAATGCGGGTGAAATAATTTTATTTGCTACAGAAGTTTTGTCAGAAGAACAAATTTTTTACTGGTAGTAAGTTACTCATCATCTGTGATGGGCGAAACAAAAAAGAAAAAAACATCTTTCTAGAAGTGACTAGTCTAGTGATACAGCCGTGGCTCCTTGATCCATTTTCTTTTGTGACATAGCTGGTTTAACAAGCAACCAGCTCCATTCTTTGTCTCCATCTGCTTTTTCTTCTCACACACACACACATCCTCATCTGTATCAGTCTTGCGGAGCTATGCTGAGCATTGGATTGCCAAATAATGAATTAATAATAAGCTATAATACCTCTTTAATTTTTTTCGTTTTAATGTATAGTGTGAATGACAGTGGCACTGGCAACTGAAGGAGCAATAAACTGCAGAGTAGATGTGGGAACACATAGCTATGAGACAAGATAGGTGGCAGCAAGGACAAGAACTTCTTAAGCCAGTTTTGCCATCCGAGAAAATATATGATATATCTACCCAGATGGGATATGGAGAAGTATGGTCCACGTTAACAGTATCTGTTCTCTCTCTGTCACACATTCGTGCTAAGAAACTCCACCATCATCGGCAAGCAGTGTGTGAGCTCAACTCTTTACCTCTTTACGTAAAGAGGACTTAACGCAGTCGAGCGTGAGTTCTTAAATGTCTCCATTTCCTGTGTTTTTAACCTCCGCTGTGATTCACCCTTCTCCCTTTTTCTGCTTAATCCACCCTTCCCCACATGCTTCACTTCAGAAACTGCTATGCAAATCATGTTTCTAAATTACTGGGTTTTTTTTAGTTGTACTCATAAGGAATAGTTGCATCCCAAGCTACGCAACAGGTTAAAAACAGAAGTTACTTAAATATGCCTGTACATATGGTATTTTACTGACTTTAAAGACACTGTATAATCCTTGCCTCAGCAGTTGTATTGGTACAGAGTTTACTATTAAAAACATCCAAAAGTGATGTTTTTTCAACTGTTTCTGGTGTTCAGTTCATAGCTACAAGGATTAGCCTTTTCCCAAGATGCCAAGTTTTTCCATCTGCCTTGAAATGGACAATACTGGAAAGCTTTTACAGCCTGAATTTAGTGGAAAACGGCAAGGTCTTTTCATTTTTCTTTCCTTGACCTCCTGAGTCCAGCTCTACTCCTCCTGAGATCAGTTCTGCTCTATCCTTTTCTGCGCTCCATGATTTCCACTGATTAAAAGGATGTGCAGACACGCACTTGATTCTATCTTCTAATGACAATCATTTCACTTACTACAGGGTCTTTAAAAAGGGCTTAATCTCATCTAAAACATGAATGTGTGTTAATTATGGCCGTTGCATCGTACCAGAAATGCACAGAGTCAGCGTTCCTGAGCAGGAATGGCTAAGGTGCCTTCAGTCTCCTTGCCCTTCCAACTTGGGTGGCTGAGCCACTCATAAAACAGCTGTCAAACTGCTAGGATTAAATGATGCTGTCACAGAAATTATCGTCTTCGGCTGTATTAGCACTGACTACATATTTGTAAAGAAATATCCACCAGAACAAAGCAGGATGTGCATTGATCTGATGATGTGCGCCACAGCACCGTAAGGTCTACCAGCAAACCGAGGCTACGGTAGCTCGCTCAGGAGCAGCGTGGCCAGCCACCCAGCAGCCGGGTGGAAAGCTGAGGACACTGTTGCAAGCTGTCGTCCTCTGCCACAAGCTGTCGTCCTCTGCCAGGGTACCAGCATCCTCAGACATGTTTTGTATTTTGACTGGATGCCTGTAAATCAGCATGTCTGGAATTCTTTAGAGGGTCAGCTGACCACCAATTTCCTGGATGTATGTTTGGCTTGGGATAGTTATCCTATCCTTGTAATTATTTTGGTTTTACATGCAATTATTTTTATGCTTCCTTCTTTTAGCATACTGCTGATATTTTTAACTTTAAGCCTATTCCAGGTAGCTCTTTCCTGGAGAATTATGAATAATGATTATTTACAAAAGGTAGAATTCAGTCATTCTGCAACATTAGCCTTAAAACTTAAAAAAAAAGCCTTTGGGGCTTCTCTGTAGAAGTCTTCCAAATAATTGCCAAGGCTGAGCTATTTCAGTTGTGTGACTAAAAATACTTTTTTCCCTGATTTAAAAACGGAGCCTGTTTCTTTCCCACAATTCGATGCAAACATTATGGAGTCAGCACTGTCTTGGGCCCCTGTCAGAAACAATGCCTTGAACGTGTTTAAATAAACTGTATTAGAGACACCAGGGACATCTGCTTTCAGTTCTCCCCAGTGTACCCTTTTGTAGCTCAAAGATCTCACTGTGGTGTTTATTTCAGCTACTGCTGAAGTTTACAATCCATTTACTTCCACGCCCAAGATGTGGAAAGTAGGAAGATTCCTCCACAGAAGCCCATTGATGCGAGCTCTTAATCCACTGTCTCTGCTCCCAACCTCATTCTTCTGTTTTTTGACATTCTGCTGGAAGGTTTGGGGCAGGTTCTTCCTGATGCTTTTCATTTTGGCATATACACTAGACAAAATAGCTTGGTTTTTTCCTCTTCCTAAACCAATGCGGGTCATTCTGGTATTAGGGCAAGATGCCAGTTTGGTGCACTCTGGTCTTGTTGAGTTTCCACCTTGTCAACTTTAAAAACAGGTGGGCATTTCCTTCCTTTTTTTCCTTGTGATTCTGCATCTGTCCGGTTTTCTAATATTTCTGTTGGTGACGTACAAAAAGTAGAGAGGCTTTTAATCACATCCCAAGCAAAGGGTCTGACACAATACAAGGGTTCCTGACAACACACACATACATAAAGAGAGCAGCATGGAGAGAAAAAAAAAGCACCAAATGGATATGAAAATCTTTGAAATGCTACCACACTCTTCTTGCGCAGTATTGCTTTCAGACATATTTAGAATTTTGCATTTGTATAACACTTTTCGTGTAAGAATTTTGGAAAACTTTATGGGAATGAAGCACAAATTCCCTAGCTGATTTTTGCCAGACTTTAGTAAGAAATCCAGCAGAACTCTAAATAAATCTATAGCCTTTCCCACCTTACTACCAGTTCTTCCCCACCTGAACATGTAAGTTTCTCAAAAGTCGAATTTATTTTTACACATAGCCATGTGAAATTACCATTTTATAGCTGGGAATTTGATAGGATAACATCCAGACCAAGTTCAGACAACTGTGCAGCTTGGCCAGCGGCTATCCCTAAGTTTCCACAGCCCAAATCCACTGCCCTATTTACTGGCAAAGTCATCATCTGTGCTCAAAAAGGGAGGCAATTACTCCAGAGCATCTGAAAGCCACATTTTCAACTGTAGCTCTGTGTTGCATTCTGTTTACTGCTTCTACTTATTTCTGCATGGTACCATCTGGATTCTGCTTCCTTTCTACTTCCTCATGGTTTGCAATTTCCTAAGTTCCTGCAGATATTTTTTGCATTTTGTGGACAATCAGCAATTTTTTAGCTCCACGAATACAGCTCAGCATTCCTTCACTTTATTTTTAGCCCAAACTGGCTACGAGAGAACTGCAGTTTGCTAGCTTTGAGCCTAAGACAGCTGACTCACTCAGAGACCGGCCTGGCAGATGGCTCAATCCCTCTCTAAAGCTAAGCAAGAACGGATCTTTGTCATTTCTAATATGCCAGCTGGTTGCAAATCCTCGAATACAGCTGATCCTTGAGGTGTGTCTGCACATGTTGCCTGCGGGCCTCAGCATACCCCACCCCACCCCGACTGAGAAAACACCCTCCATTCACTCCTAATTGACTTATCTTGGTTCTGTTTGGTTTTAGAATAGGATAGAATAGACTAGACTATTTCAATCGGAAGGGACCTACAACGATCACCTAGTCCAACTGCCTGAGCAATTCAGGGCAGACCAAAAGTTAAAGCATGCTGCTAAGGGCACTGTCCAAATGCCTCTTAAACACTGACAGGCTTGGGGCATCGACCACCTCCCTAGGAAGCCTGTGCTGGTGTTTGACCACCCTCTCGGTAAAGAAATGCTCCCTAATGTCCAGTCTAAACCTCCCCTGGCGCAGCTTCGAGCCATTCCCACGCGTCCTGGCACTGGATACCAGGGAGAAGAGCTCAGCATCTCCCTCTCCACTTCCCCTCCTCAGGAAGCCGCAGAGAGCAGTGAGGTCGCCCCCCAGCCTCCTTTTCTCCAAACCAGACAAACCCAGAGTCCTGAGCCGCTCCTCACAGGTGGGTTTTGTTGTTGTCTGGATTTGTTTGTTTTGGTTCCGTTTGGTTTTGTTGGGTTTTGCTTTCGCCGAGCCGTGCTGCGGCACCGAGGGCGGGCCTTCAGTTACCAGAGAGCCGGGTGGCTGCACGCCGGCTGAGGGACCCGCCCC
>NW_008795921.1:372312-425095 GCF_000699145.1 Aptenodytes forsteri | reverse complement strand
AGGTGGGAGGTGGGGACGGGGAGCCGGGAGCCGGGGCCGGGCGGGAGGGTGTCTTGCAGGGCGCGTGGTGCGCGTCGCTGGGGCGGCGGGATGTTTCGGTGCCTCTCTCCGGATTAAACGCTTTCCGAAGCTGTCCGGCAGGCTGAGCCCCTCCGTGTGAAGGGCTACGCGGCCTCCCAGCGCCGTGCCGGGAGGAAAACGCCGGGTTTTATTCGCCGCCGGTGCCTTCCCCTGCCCGGCGCCGGGGGGAGAGCAGCCTCTCTGCTAGGGAGCCGGAGCGCGGGGACCTCGTTGCTGCCGAGTCCGCTCCGTTTCTTCCTCCTTTTACAACAAACTGCGGGGCACGACAGATCAATGCATTCCTCTTATGCCTGTGGTAGGCATTCCCGTTGTGTTGTGTTTTGTTTTGTTTTTTAATTCTAAATTAGGCTCTTTCTAACGCAGATTTCCATTGTTGCTGAGCTCTGCTTTTGGGTAAGCTTACAGGCGTGCAAAATCAAGACCGAAAAGAGTTCAGAATGTTAAATGTAGAGTCTGCAAGACACATGGAGAATCGCGGTTAACGTGGTGGTGATTGTAATTCTTTCGCTGTTGCTTCCAGGTACTTAACAACAGCAAAAAAATGAATGTTTTCCCATCATGTCTCTCCGTGCAGTAGCTCTAGCCAGCTACAGCAGAACAGAAGTCTTCAAGCACCCCCACTCTAGAAAGGTAAGGCGAGGAAGGCATCTGAATGTTGGCTCAGTGTTTTCGTTAGCTGGGGGGACTTTTTTCAAAAAACAGCTTTTAGTTGTCAGTGGTTGTGGTAAATATTTTTAAATGCTGGCGGTTTCATTACGGAGTTAATTTTGGAAATACAGTCCCAATATTGGGGGGGGGAAAGGCTGACTCATGCTGTGAAAAATGTCCAACTGTCAGTGGTTTTTAGTAGTTACGGCAGCGTGTTGTACTTTTAATGCATGTCTGTTGTCATATTTCCTTATAAGTGCTCTTTAATCGCTTTTTTCTTTTTTTTTCTTTTTTAGTTTGATAGTTAAATACTAAAGGAGCTCTTTTTCCCAATCTGTGATATAGTTGAAATTGTAACATCTTGAAAGTAAATGGAAATCTTTTATCCTAATTCTCAGAACACCGGTTGCTTCTGATAAGATCTAAGAGATGGGAGGGTTGTTTAAAAAAAGATAAAATCTTAAAGCTTAGCACTCTTAATATTTACGCTTACTGATAAAGTACTTGCATTCACCCTGGTGTCAGGCAGTTGTGATACTTGCATCCTAAGAGGTAGTCTGTTAATTGCTGATATTGAAGACTATTTTTCTTTTAAATAAAAGTAATTAATAAAAAATGAGTTCCTGTGAGAACTACTTTATCCAGTAATATCGACAATATGATATTTATATGTATAAAGCCTGCCTACGCGATGATTTCTCCAAATTAGTGCAGGGGGAAAAAGAAAGCACTATCAGATACAGAAAAGAGTATTTTTCTAAGCACTGGCATAATCAAACACTAAATATTTGAAATTCAGCATCCTATTTTTGGCCCGAAATATTCTTCTTCAGTTAAAAGGGAAATTCTATGTGGGTTTTAATTTCTTCTGCTTTCCGTGAGTCTGAAGGGTATCTGGACTAGATCTGCTCTCTGAGTCACCTCGCTGTCCCACGGGACCACATGGGGAACGTAGAGGTCAACACAGGGTGGCAGAGGACAACACACCTTTTAACTTCCTTCTGTTTGTATGGGATCACAGGGTGCAGGGGAGGGCGAGAGGCACCCTGGGGATATTTCTGTGTGGAGACATCTCTCTGATGTCTGTGAGTGGGGAGAAGGCACGAGGTACACCTTGGTTAAGTGCCTTTTAACGATGCGCCCGTCGGAGCAGCGCACCCCTTTGATTTCCGTGGTTTCTGTGATGTGCTCTGCAGGTCCGTGACATACTTGAGGCAGTGGAGAGGGAGCAGGAGACGAATGTGTGACCCTCACAGGAATTTGTGAGCTTGGGGAGGAGACCTGTTGCTTTGCTGTCCTGAGTGTATCTTACTCCCTGGCTGGAATTAGCCCCTCAGTATCTGCGCTAAACTGCTTGCCCTGGTTCAGCTTACGCTGGTTTGACAATATGGTAAATCCGGCTTTGGGGTTTGAAATACCAAATTGGAAGCGTCATGACTGCACAAAGTGAAATGCTGATCTGGTATAAACCTGCTCAGTCAGTTCAGATGCAGTCAAAATTTTTGTCAGCTTATACTAGCAGGCTGTATGCCAGGTCAAGTCTTATCTATTTGTGTTGCTTCTTGCTTTATGCTGGGCCAACCACATTACTGACGTGAACCACATGTACTATGTTCTATCAAATTAGGCAGACGTAATTATGTGACTATGCTTGCTCCCAGTTGATGATACAGCTGGGAGACCAAGCAGCACATGCATCAGGTGCTTGTGGAGTTGGGGCCTCATAGATTTAGCTCACAGCTTGTATACATCTAAACAGGCTCATGCTTCCAGCTACAGATGGGTGGTTCCTTGAATTGTTTTCCACTTCATTGCTGTTGTTTGACAGATACATAGATATCTGATTCAGCATTTTGTCTCGTATATGCTTTATGCACATGTTTAATTCTCCTACCGTGGAGAGTGTCTTTTGGTCACCTGCCTTCTGGAGTGAAATGCAAGATGCAGAGTTGGGATGCCAGTGCGCTTCAGACGGTGCATGCTTCTGGGGAGATTGTCAGACAACCAGAAATATAGGCACTGGTTAGGTGACTGTTGGCAGGCGTTAGCACGGTGTTCCTCCTACTGGGATGACTGAGACAGGGGGTATCATTACCAGAGTACGGTTGTCTTATAATCAAATTGTCTGCCCGTGTGTTCTTGTTCTAGTTAAACCACGAAGGCCTAAAGGTGGCTTTCACCGAGTCAGTGTATTCTTCAAATCCCTCAGCGAGGATTAGCTGCCTTGCTCCGACACCTCAAATCTCCGTTCTCTCAGGTATGCCAATTTGTTCTAAAATGCCTCCCTCTGGGGAGCTTTGCTGGTGCATGTACTGCTAGCAAAAGCTGTCGATGTTTGTGTGTACTAAACAAGTATAGTCTGGTTGGAGAGGGAACCTTGCTTATTGGCTTTGAAGATGGGACAACATCAAAGTATATTATACAGTTTGAAAGTACAGGGGGTTTTTGCCTTTTAAATGGTAGTTTGGCCATTTTAGTTATGCTGGCATTTTGAGTGCTCGAGTGAAATACTTGAACTGCTCAGATGATTCTTGGCAGGTTAACTCCTTGTTCATTCAAGAAATAGTTTCTCAGATTTTAACAGATTACCATAATTACTCACATGAGTATCAGTTGCAAAACTGAACTTGAGGGGGTTTTTTGTTTGGTTTTCTTATTGGAACTAACCTATTTCTGGTAGTAGCTTAAAATGTGGGGTTTGGTTTGTTTGGGTTTTTTTGTTGGTGGTGTGTGTTTTGTTTTTTTTTTTTTAAGCTTGGCAGAGCAGAAGCATGAGTTAAATTTTTAAAACTTGTTCTTTTTTCTCTTACAATCTACTAAGAACAAGTATTTAGCAGAGTAAGTCAGCATGGTTATATGATTAGTACTAGAGATGCTCCATGATGCTGGAGTAGTGGAGATGACGAAGGATGAGAGGGGACGGAAAGGCTGTTGGGATGAGCTTTGCAGTAGGAGAGCAGAACAGTTGAAAACAGTAAGACTAAATGTTTTGTCTTGCACAGAAAAGATGCTGTTTTCAGCCCTGGTTAAGGTATTCCCGTGCAATTGACATATCAATAGTTACCAAAATTGCTTTCTTTTCCTGAAAAGATTAAAATATGTTTGTTTGAAAGTCAGCTAGCTTTTATTTTCCCATTCCTGGCCTTACGCTGCCGTGGCTGGCTATGTTAGCAAGGTGTTTCTTTGCAAGTGCAGCCAGTAAAATGTGCAGTTTTGGTGCTATTTCTGCAAGAGCTTTGTCGTGGTAAGTGGGAGGTGGCTGGTCCCAATCACTGAGCTCTTCAGCTAATTTTGACCTGGCTTTACTAGGACAGCATTGCTAGCAGCTCTTGCAGTATAGCTTATACGTGATGTTCTTTAATACTTTTTTCGGCTTTCTCTTGATGAGGACTGCTTTTTATATAGACTTGTTTTTCCAAAGTACATGGGGGTTTTTGTTTTGGTTTTGATCCCTTCATTAGTAAACTTTCTTATCATGCAGTTTGAGCGCCTGCTGGCTTCCAGGTGAGTGACTTGTGGAGAGGTTTACTGTTTTCCACTGAGATATGTCCAAGGAGAGTAACCTCCGGGCAAAGTCTGCAGTCTGCAAGACTTGCTGCTTTTTTCACCAGTGTTGTTTAACATTCCTCGTGGTCCTAACTAAGAGTTCTTTGCCCTGGAAATGGATCTTCTTGATTGTGTCTATTCTTAGAATTTTACAACCGACTTATCTTCCCCAAAGGAGACGGTCGTTAACTTCATTGTCACGATGTGGTTGATAGTTTCTTCTTGAACATAGACTTTGTGTCTAATCTGTCCATTGCCTGGGTGATGGCAGTTCCTGTGAGGCTTTTTGTTCAAGGTATAGGACTTCAATTTATTCTTGAATAGCTACTGGTTGCAGTGCACACTTCTGCATCACGCTACTGTTGCCATGTTCGCCACTAAAAGCGGTATTCCCATTTTCTATTGAACTGTAGTTTTGCAGTAGATCATGTAGGACCTTGGCAGGCAGTATTTTTGATTCCTTCAGAGGCATTATAATGAACTCGCTGTGACAGAACTAATTTTCTTTATGGGTTCACGTAAATGTTGCCACCCTTATGAATAATGGACTGAAGGTTACTTTAGCCTTTTCCTCATGAGGAGGAGTGTCTGACCGAACTGAAACACACAAGCATGTGACCTTTTATTAGTAAGTGTATATTTTTTTTCTTCCTGCTGTATTGGTACTCCCTATGTCTTGCTATAATGTGACCTTCTCTTTTACTGGCAATAGAACCAGTACCTGTACCGGCAACTGTACCTCATCCAGTTTTGTAGAACAATGATGTTTTTGAGCACACTGACAATCAGTCACCATTAAAGTCCTAACTAATTGTGTTTGGCTAGCAGCAGCATACTTTACTGTTGGTTTATTACCTAGCCTTATCAACGACAGAATTGCTTCCTGACTGCAGAAAGCAAGAGCTTTCTTGCAGGAAGAGGCAGCAGAGTGTGGTGCGTGAAGTCAGTTCTTCCCTTTCTTCTCGCCCATGTTAAACATAATTGCATTTTATTCATGTTATAAATTAAATTTTTTTTTTTTTTTTTTTTGTTTAGGATTGTTTCCTAACCTCTTGGTTTCTTCCCTTTTCTGAACAGACGAATACTCAAGGCCAGCAGTGATTGGACATGCCAGAAGTTTTGGATCGTACCCAGACAGTGCTGAAGCTATCAAAGACATTCTCGTGTCTGTTTTAAATGCATCTGGTTTGAAGCCCTCTTTGGTGCTGGAGCAGACCAGAATGCAGGGAGCTGAGCATCTGGACAGTGATGTGGAACGGTGGGAAGAAAGCAGCGATGGGGATAGCCATGACGACAGTGACAGTGATTCTGCACATCACAACACTGCCTGTACGCAAACAGACATTCGGTTTACAAGGCACCGGGCATGTTGGGACAACACGTGCTGCGATTCCTCTAAACCTTCGCTGGATACTTTCTTTTGTCCCCGTTACTCTGACGGCGATCCTGCTGCTTCCTCCTTGAATGGTTTCGCTCTTTTGGACGTGTCCCCTCTGAAGCGTGACTGCTTTACGCAGGTGACGTTAACAGGAGGCACTGTCACATCAGCTGTTGTGTGTTCTGGAAAAGAACGTTATACCTCCCCTGAACGAGACTTGACTTTCACAAGGTTTCTTCCTGATTCAACTGTTGGTAAGACAGCAGATCTGTTGAAATACCCTGATGCTTTAGAGCCTGCACCCGTCAGCAGCAGTGACAGCAATTCTCCCAGTGGACTTTCCCAGTCGGAGCCAGTCAATCGAACAGGTAACTATACAGGTCCTTTTTTTTTTTTTTTTTTTTTAAGATTTCTGTGCTAGGAAAGAGAACTGTAGTTGAAATGGGCCTTGTTTATGGTGATTACAAATTAGACAAATGCTGTAATTCAAAATAGGAGAGGGGAGAGAAAGAGCTTAAAAATGAAGGAGAAACAGAGGGTTGGACTCGGTGAAACGGGAGACACTTATGCTTGCAGTAGTCGTCTGTCTTATGACACAGAAGTGCTTCTGTAATATGCAACCTTTGGTAAAATGTAAAAATTGCTGAGCTGTAAGCAATGTAGAACATCCACTGGATGAGGCTTCCACGATCTTTGTCTTGTCCTCACTGTTACCCTTCTCCCAAAAGCAGATAGCGTGGATCTGGGCATTTGGTAGTGATTCATGAGTGTGTGTGGGCTCCCTAGGACATCTCCTTGTGTTTGACGTGAGCTGGAGGAGAGGGAGACCTTTGATTCTGGGGTTTTGGAGGCAGGGCATTGACATCCATTCTTGTTATGACTCAATTGGCTTGTGCCAGAGCGGGACTATTCTTCCTCTTCCCCTTTCCAAGCGCACCTGCCATCTCAGAGACACATAGCCCCATCCGATGCAGATCAGGATCTTTTTACCCCTCACCAGTTTCTGCCCGTATGGATATCCCGCATGTTGTCTGTGAAGAAACGCAGACTGAGGGCTGCTGGCAAAGGGTGCCTCTCCTGTTCCTGCACTGGCAAGGGGCTCAGGGCAGCACAGGTCTGTAGGTGAGGACCTGTTCAGGTGGGATGTTCAGCACAGTGCCTCCAAGATGGCTGGCGGAGCGGCTGGCCTGGCCTCAGGGCTGCGTGTGCCTCTGGGAGGTGCGCCAGCCTTCCTGGGCTGCAGGCCAGGGTCCCTGCTCCTCGTCTGGGACAGCAGAACAATCCCCTCATGTTTAATACCTAATGTTGATACGAACAGCCTTTGTTACAGTGAGATGAAGCATTTTTATTTTATTCATAAAGGGTGTTACAGGTATCTAAGGGCTTATTCTTACTAGATACTGAGCCCTGGAAAGATGGTGCAACCGAGTCCTGATTTTCTACTGGAAAGAAGGTGAGCAGCAGGGAGCACTCAGCCTGCCTTTGTATTATAAATAAAAATGGCAAAGGCTGTTTTGTTTTGGTTTTTGTTTTTTTGTGTTTTGTTGTTTTTTTTTTTTCTTTTCTTCCTTTGGTCAATAGTAGTCCTAGTGGTGACACTCCATTGAGCTCTACTTCCAAGCTCTGGTCCTTCCTAGCTATTCACCAAGAGCTCCTCCAAGGCCTCAAAACAGCAGAGAGATCTCAAATAGGCATGTGCTGTTGCAGGACTGGGAGCTTTTAACAGTAATAACTCTGTCATCTGGGATAGGATGTTGTCAACAGTTAGTATGGTGATGATTATGGTTGTTTCCTTCTGCTGAGTGTTTTGGCCCTGTGTGTTTGAGAGGTGCCCGTCAGGGAGAAGGAAACCACACCCGGTGGTTGGAGCTGGCTGGGGCCAGTCGTGCAGGTTTGGGTAGCCGGGTCTGGAAAAAACAGCCCAGGCTCTCGGTGTCAGCAGCGACCACGAAGCACGTGTGTAAAGAACAAATAAATCATGTGTGACTCGATCTTCTGGCACGAGGAGGACGTGTCACAAGCTTGTGTTGGGTCAGTAACGCTGCTGGCTCTCCAGAAAGCAAATGGAGGAATACGGCAGTCAGGTGACTGAAGAAATAGCATCCTTGATTTTACTAACAAATACTTCTCACGGAACCTGGGATCCTGTTAGACACTGTGCAACGTGGTGGGCTCTGTCTGCATTAGACTGTGGTCTGTTCTGTACAAAGTGAAAACTTCTGCATTTCATCGTTCCTTGTTGCTTCCAGCCATTTAACTTGCCACTGGGTAGCCTGGGGTGGGGGGTGTGAGGTCTCATTCTCCCCTGCATTGTGCAGGACTATGAGGATGGGAAAAGCAAATGGCAAACTGAAAAAGAAGAAATAAAATGCCTAATTTGAAGGCAGGAATTACACAAGAGCATCTCCTGACTTGCCATCCTTTCCATTGCTGTCTCAGAGGTGGTGGTTTCTCAGTTTCGTTTCTTGCAAGAGAATTGGTGAGGGATGCACAAGACATAAGAAAATGACGTAAGATGACTTAAATCAGAATAATTTTTTTCAGTGGGATTTTCTGCTGGTCCTGCGAGACTCCTGTAAGGACTTGTTCATACTTTTAAGGGCTATTCTCTGGTGGCCTCATGCAACCTTCTGAAAAGGCTCCGTCATTGTTAATGAAGAGCCTGTGACTGAATTTGGTGTTTTCTGGGGGCTTTGTTGTGGCTGGTGTGTCACTGGCAGTTCACAGGGCTTGTTCTTGCTTTTAACCTTGGTGTGCACCAAGGTTGCTTCCTTTTGCCACTCTTGAGGGCTGTTCCCCAGCCGCAGCAGCCTCCAGGCAACAGTGCTCAGGAGCAGAAGGGCAACCAGATTATTTTTTGCATCAGACCCAGAGTTGCGTCCCATTGCTGGATGTGCTGGGCTCCTTCCCCTTGCTCCTTTGCACTTTACTTTTTTTTTCACTTAAAGATGCAAGAGAGGAAGCCCCCATTAGATTTCAAAATGATATATAAGATGAATTGCATCTTACATTTTAAAGAGAAGGGAATAATTTTCCCATTGCCTTATTTCTGCTTATTTTTAGTTCAGAGAGTAATGTTTGTTATCTTAACTGATGGGAATGTAGGCTTTTACCAAGCTGTAGAGCTTTTAGCGCTTACCTGTACTCCCTGCACACTGCTTATCCAGTAAGATGAATTATCAAATAGGGATGAAAATAACCTAATTAGGTGATTAAATCTGTTTTGAAAAGTCAGATCGTCAGCCTTTCCATTTTTCCTCCATGGTATACACAACGGAGGTATTAATAATTCTGTACAAAAACACTACATCTGTCTCACTGTGCTCGAGCACAGTATTGACTTTCCAGCCTGATGTCACTGATTCTCAGGGAAGCATGACATGGTTTCTATAAATAAGGCAATGCAAAGAATCTAAACTAGGCCTGAGAGTCAGTGCCCTTTAGCTGGATAAAAAGTTTTCATAAATTATTCTCATGTTTTGTGGGACCTCTTTATCCTTTCTGTGACTTTTAAACAAATTTAGGAGTGGCATTTTTTTTTTTTTAACAAAGAGCCATTGATTAAGCCCTGTTATCTGTAATGGCTTTAAATGCAATGTGTGGTGGTAGCATTTAGATATGGTCTGTTTTGTCCTGTAAACATCACCACAGTGAAACAGAGAAATCGCTTGGTTATAAGGCCAAAGAAGAAGTAGTAAACAAGCGCCAGTCAGTGTTTGAAAAAAACAACAAAGCAAACAAAAAAAAACACAAACAAAACCTAAAAAACAACCAGGAGCCATTTCCTTTCATATCTCATTAGTGTGTACATCCACAGACATGAAATATAATCTTCGTCATCCTTCCAGCAAATTTCTTGTAGCAGTAGTTGTGAGTGCTTTGAAAACAAAACATGAGGGCATGATCTCACACCTTCAATTCTCTGGGGAAGAAGATTGTGACTATATATATATTTATATATAAAAAGCAATCCATGGTACATCTATAGAAAACCAGATGCGTGCCCTGCTGCACAGTGAAAAGTTCTTAACGGGGAAAAAGAGATGAATTTTGTTTCACATGCTCATCATACTCAGCAGCAAATGCCAGGAAAACAAAACAGCTGTTCTAGGAAGCAGGGAGTACTGCGGCTAATGCGTCTGCCCCAGTTGTACGTATTACCATGCAGTATGGGTTGCATTTGGAAACAGGAAGGAGATTTTCTTGAGATACAGAAACAAAATGGCAAAGCTTTTTCCAAACTGGCTGTAGTCACACAATACCAGCAGCGATTCAGGGAATCTTTTAAGGCTGATGCATCTCTCTGGATGCCCAGACAGCAGTGAGATTTCTTTTTCTTCCAGCTATTGTGAATGAGCAGAGAGCAGTGTTAGCTGGCTGTGTTGCAAACTGCAGAGCATCACTGTAATCCCAGCCCAAGGTTCTGGCTGTGACGGTCCCCAACAGCTCAGGCTGTAGCTCATAGCTGGGAGAGGGCTGGTGTTGGGAGCACGGTGGTGCTGTCACCGCACGGCATTTAAACTGTGTTTCCCCGGTAGTTCATACTCATGCTTCAGGCTGCCAGGGGTAGTTCAAATGCCAACGTGTTCCTCACATCTCTCTCCTTCTCCTTAACTTCCACCACAACCTCCAGCCCTAACGGCGTTCAGTTTTGGGAAAGAAAGTTTGCTTTGCTTTCTGGAAATCACCCTGCACACATCCTGGGAGCTGCAGAGGAAGAAATAACTAATAAAAGTTCTTGTTACACCCACAGGTTCTACTTCTCCTTTGAACATAAGTGCTATACCCTTGAATCGTTCGTTGCAGGACATCTGCATGCTTCCAGAAGATGTGGAGAAGGTGAGGACAACAAAGACTATTGTCATAATGTTTTTTCCATTTTATAGTGGCAAAACCAAATGACAGGAGGCGTTTCTCAATAACACAACTTTCTGATAGATGGACTAATCTTTACAAATACTGTATTTTCCCTCTTCTTCCCCTCTGTGGGTGAACCTACAAACCTAAAATGCCTATTTCTTCATTTATTTTTACTCTTAATACATTAATTAAATATTTTAATTTTTTTAAAATAATGGAAATATTTTAGAACACTATACATTTCCACTTTTCATTCCATCATTTTCCCACACGTTCCTTGAGACCAAACTTTAAGATTATTATAGTCATTTTAAAGCTACGTTAGAATATGTTATGTAGAATTTGTTGCAGCTACATGCATATAGATGGGATTTACCTCATGCTTTTACTATCGGGAGATAGGGAGAGGTTGGGGTTTTTGTGTGTGCTTATGATGAGCATGTGAGCTTGCTGTAAAGGAATTACAATATGAATAACAAGCACAGTAACTGTAACATCTGCAGTAATTTAAGCGGTTTCTCATGGTTTCTAATTTGCCTAAGGGGTCCAAATGGTCTTAGGTGTGTTGCCAGGTGGGCAGCCCATTTGAGCTTATAAACAGAGATAAATACGAGAAGATAATGCTGTCACACATAACGCTGTGTGCTAAATGTTCATCTTTTCTAACAATTGGAAAAGAGGGGTTAATGTTATAATTAGTTATTGCAATGAGTAGGATTTAATACAAAAGAGCTTTAAAAATGTGCCTAGAAAAGGGGATTTTTTTTTTTTGCTGGACTGTGGATGTGCACGTGGTCCCATGTCCTGGGCCCAAGAGGTAATCATCTTTGTGCATAGCACTGGTTTTACTGGAGTGGCAAGTTCTGCGTTTGATTTGAAGCTCTCAGCGTCCCTGAGGTGCATTTAAAAAAAAAAAAAAACCAAACCAAAACCCACCAATAAATCACACATCAAAACCCAACAAACTTGTGAACTAGCTTTTCATGTTGCTTTTTGTGAAAGATGTTTCAGAAAGGAGGTGATGTTTCTCCGTCTGTAATGTGGGAACCAAAACCGAAGTAATTTGCTTTCAGTCACCAGGAGACCAGTGAGTAGATATCTGGATTAGAAACCACAGTCTGAGAACTATTGAGTGAGGCAAGATCGCAACAGCTACTTCTCCTGTGCAGATGATTGGGGGCTGATGCGATTACAGGTTAAAAGATATCAAGAACTCGGTCCATTATGACTGAGGCTGCCTTTAAAAAAACTAAACTAAACCCAAACCAAAAACATTTTCAGGTTGTGAAATAATCTCTTTGAAACTTAGGAGACTGAAAACTAAGGTACTTGTGGTGTCAGCAAGTCTTGAGAGTTGTAGTTGTGTGCCAGGAAGGAGATGGGTCAGATATTCTAGGGGAACTTTCCACTAATGCGAGTGGGAGGGAAGAGAAATAAGAAGGTTGGTGTCACAGCTGAGTTGGGACCGCTTCCTAGCGTGACGGACCTCGCAGGAGGCAGAGCTGAAAGCTGATAGAGTCATGCTGAGTACCGGAGTGCCTGTATCCTGTTCCATCTATTTGCAACTCTCAGATACGCTCATAATTGTTTTTATCAGCAGGATATGCTGATGTGCTGTGCTCTGCCACTAACTTGGGGTTAACCACTGCCACACAGGCTTTTTGAATCTTCAGAGTAGATGTCCTCTTTATCTCCCAAAAGCAAAAAGGCTGTTTAATTTTTTCCTTTGCTAATGGTGTATCCTGAAGTTCACTGAAAGTTGTCTTTGGAGAAACTGTGCACCAAGCAAGTGATGTTAGTTATTGTTAGGGAAAAGATAAGTCTGTTCAAACACCTACAAGGACTTGTGGGCTCTTTCTAACGTTGAGATTAATCTCTTTTGAATGTGTTTGGCTGTGGACAATAAGAAAGCAGTGATGTCTGTTGTAGTCCTTAAGATTTAGCTATTTCTAAACACTCATGTCTTTCTCCATGCTTTCCGTACAGGTTGTAGGGGATGTCACAAATACAGATGTGAGTGGTACAATTTTCTGAGCATAAGCAACTTTTTAGAAAGCTTTAATTATTCTGCACTCAGAATCTCTAGCCTTAGGTACTGCCATGGTAATTTAGGCAGAGGTTTAGCCTTGCACAGTGCAAACAGATGCAGTTGAGGGGAGAGGGGGAGAGTATCCTGGGCATCTCATGAGTGTCCACCCACGCACCTGAGAGCACCTAACCCTTCACGATGCATCCACTTTTGAACTGAGCCTGGGCTAGGAGGCTGTGCCCAGGCCAGCAGCAGTAGCACAGGTGGGGCTGGTGGGATGCTCTGTTAGACCACAGGAAGCAGGGGATACAGCAGTGGTATTGGGGCAGAGAGCTCCAGGTTTGTCTGGATGTCTCAGTGGTGCCAGAGGTGGCTTTACAAATTCCCTTTTCCCGGAAGATGGGTGATCCAGGCAGGCAAGATGGTAAGGGACACCATGGGGAGGGGTTGTCTGGTGGGGAAATGCCACAGTGAAGCTTTAAAATGACTACTTTTTATTTAAGGCAGCGTGAACACCAGGGGAGCTAGGTTCCTACTTACCCATATCACACTTTCTGTGCAGCTTTGAGTTGACCATGTAAGCTATCTCACTGCATATTCCCTACTTCACTGCCCTAACACATGAAAGGATTTTACTAGCTTCTGTGCTACCCACCACCTGAAAATCCCTTCAAAACCTGCCTCTTCTGGCCCCATCCAAGTTAGCATGCATGCAAAACTGCTTATACACACTGACTTGAAATTAAATCCTATTAAATAGTTTACATGGATTCACATTTGCATACTAAATAATGCGGTGTAACTAGAAGACTATGTCCCTAAAATGCATACATATTCATCAATCAGGCATGTAATCAAGTTTGGTTTTATCTAATAGATGGGTAAGATAAAAGTAAATTGTATGTTTTAATCAAGGGTGAGGCAATTATCTGGGCAGTTGCCTTTTGCATGTTGTCTCTGAATTGCCCTTGGGGTGGTTTTTTTGTGTTTAAATGAAAGGTGAGATAGCCTTACATTTTCATTTCTTGAGTTGAAAAAGTATGGGGAAAAATTATATATTTCACTTCATCTTAAGTAAAGATTAAATATGCTGTGTAAAGATTAAATATGCTGTGTACTAATGAGTGTTCCAATCTTGCGTCCAGGAAAACGCACACTTTTTTGTTGCAGATATGATTATAGCATCACTAGAAAAAATGAAGTGTAATATCCTAAGCCAACAAGCAGAGTCCTGGAGTGTGGAGGAAACAAGTGGATCAGATGGCAGCTGTCACACTGATTCGGAGTTATCTTCTTACCCTGGAGTGAAGAAGTCTGATTCTTCCGTTGCCTCTTCAGACAGTGGTTATGAAGGCAAGCTACTTAGTCTATAACGCAACCTTGTCTAACAGCCTTTGCCATTTATTTTTGTGCAAGAAAATACTAAAATAATTTGAGCATTGCTTGGAACCAAATCCTCTGTCACCTTCTTTGAGTCTTTCAACAGAGCTGCCTTCCCTCAGGATCATTATGCCACAAGTGTTTTCCCTGTGGGTCAAATTCTTCCTTTTGAATGCTCACATCTGTGTTTTGTTGGTTTTTTTTTTTTCCCCCCTCTTTTACATGAAAAAGAAAATGTAAGGTTGAAGCACCACATGCCAAGCACAACTCTCCATAGAGCGTGCCTGTAGTTGGCTGGTTTTCTCTCTGCTTAAATCTTTTTTTGCAGGACTTGAAGCCTGGCTCTTTCCTTCTGTGCTTCTGCAGCATGCAGATCGGGCCACGCAACTGATTTGAGTGAAACTGCCCAGAGTATTAATTCACATATAGTTTTGAGGCAAGATAATAAATGCTGCTGGCACTATAATGCTTGAGTCAGCACATGCATTTTCAAGTAGATTTTAGTCTTGAGTAATACGGATCTTGGGGATGGAACTTAAGTCTAAAGTCTAAATGACATAACTTGTGGGGAAAAATGGATGGTGTGCTTGCACGTGAGAAGGGGAGAGACCACTGATAATATAAAACCTTTTGGTTTAGTCTGTAGAAGCTTCTTCCTAAGAAACTGAGGGACATGCTGTATGACAGACTCCCAAGAATTGGCTTTCTGTGTGTGTGTGTATAAAAATAAATAAATAAAATTGCTCTGTAAATACAGGCTGCGTGCTAAAGTTTTGGTAAGTGAAGAAAAATGTAAATATAATTGTAGCTACTCTATAAATGCTGGAAGGGTTTAACTGGTGGTGTCTTTGTTCGGACAGGCTGTGCTCCGCTGCCTGTCAGCTCCCCAGTGCATCTACCATCACATCATGAGGTTACCAGATTTCGTTACCACAGTGACTCAGAGGATGAATATGTAATTATTGGTAAGACTTTAAAATTATAACTGCACAAATAGCTCTATTGTTCATCTGAATCTATTGCATCGTTTGGCTTAGTAGATGTTATCGCAGGAGAAATAACATGAGAAAATGGAAAGAGCGATGTATGCATGACTCTTTATTAGAAGATTATTATTAGAATTTTTTCTAATATTATTAGAAGAATACCAGTGTGGTGCAGGATTTCCTGTCTACAAAATAATACATTTGCTGGTTTGAGGGACTGAAATTATGCCTAAGGATTAAACCCAATGAATGTGGGTGAGCAAAGTGTGAAACTGGCACAGCCTCAGCCAATTATAGCAGCATTGTTTGAGAGAATTTAGGACATGGTCATTTCCTAATTAAAGAGGTTGATTAGGTTTTAGGCAGCCCTCCCTCTGCTTCAGGACTAGAGCAGACTGTCCCCTTATAGTCACCAGTGCCCTGCTTCTTTTCAGGACATCCTGAGTTTCTTTGGTTACCTTCTGATTTTTACATATACAGAAACCCTTAAAAGTAGCCTGAGCAACATTTAACCTCTATCTTATTTTTTCCTGTTAACAAATGCTTTTTTTTATCGCTCCCTTTGGTTTTAGAGATTCGCTTATTTTTTCACCTCCTCTTTTCCTAATCTAAGAATGAAGAACTAGCTCCCAAAACTGCATTTCTAGTAGCAAGAGTTATTTTGACGTGTATGAATGGGGAAGCATTTGTTTTCACAACAATATGTGTGGCCAAAACTAATGCTACCAATGTGAACACCTTGTCTGCACAAGCATATTTTGTCTATATAAACATAATGAAGAAGTGTGTGCTTTAATTCCATTCATCTCACCTGTTACTAACTTGCTTATAGTGTTAGCTGGCACGTTTGTGATCGGTGTCTCCAAATATCTGTCAGTGTCTGAAAAAATTAATGTGCACTCTATTGGTTCTGTATATTATCATTTGCGTCTAGTGCTTTCTGGCTGGACCTGGACTAGCAGGCACTTAGTCTCTTCTTACCAATTTTCCTGCTCTTGAACGGAGGCTGATGGTGATGATATGATGCATAGCTGTTAGGGAGTACTCTTCATCAGTGGATGTCAGAGATCTGCAGAGGAGATAAGATTCCTTATGCCTGTGTTACAACCAGGGCTGAGGTTATTTCCCACATCCAGCAAGGGTGTTGTAAAGATGAATATATTTGAAACTGACACTGTGGTAACACAGAAAGTAGATTTAAAACAGCGCTGAGTAACAGAAGCTTTGTTTCTTAGACGGCTTGATAAAATTTTCTCCTTTACCGCAGAACTTGAAGACCTTGAAAATCTGTCTGTCGCCCCAGATGAAAGGTAATGCTGTGTATCTTTACTATAATAGCCCGGTGGCACTACCTTTTCTGTTGACCAGCTTTCTGGTGACTCTTCTTGCCAGGGCAGGGAAAGATGTGGGAGTGGTAAATTTGGTCCTCCCAAGGAAGGGAAAGGAATGCTGCTTGACAGCAAATGTCTGTGGCGCTTGGCCTAGTAGAGCGTTTCTCTGGTCCTGGAGTCTCGCTGGAGGGTGGTGGCTGTGGCTCTGCAAAGGCCTGGGTGTATCAAAGCAAAGGGATAGGAATGAAGGGATGGGAGAAAACTTTTCAGGGATGCAGAAGAGGCAGCGGAGCTGCTGATGACATGCTGCTATTTTTCACTGTCTGTATTGCTTAACTTTCAGATCATCTTTTGAACCAGGCAGCAATTCTGCTGAAGCAACAGCCCAGGAGTTGTGCAGAGCTTTCAGAAAACACTGGTTGCAGACAGACTGTGCAGTTCAACTGTCTGGTTGCCTGAGCTCATCTAAGCAGAGAGTGAGTCTGAGCCGAAAACAGCGGGCTCTTTATTTGGTTCCCCAAATAATCATTGTCTCACTGCAGCTGCTTCACTGTTAGGGAAAGGAGGAAGCTGCATTTAAAAAAAAAAAAAAGAAAATAAATACAGACGAGTACTTACAGCTTATTAGTTCACTTTAGATAAATTTTTAGAAAATTTCTTCTCTCTTTAGCAATTTTCAGCACATCTAAGATGTGCAGTTGTGAACAATCAGGATGTACTTTCTTATTGGACTGATAGAAGGGAGTTTAACTGAGAGGGGGACTACATGCAGGTGAAAACTGAACTTTAAAATCCTGGACTATGAAGGGAGACATTTCATAGCATTTAACATACATCCAGCTGATGGGCTGTTCATCTTCACGAGTTTGTCTTTCCCAATAGTCTGAGCTGAAAGAAGAGATTCCAAGAGAGCTTGAGTCCAGTTTGAATCTGGCTGAAGAAATAAAGATCATATCCAAATTAAGAGGATCTTCTGGCTGGTCCCCACCAAGATCGCAGATTATATTTAATATTCACCCTTCAATCAAGTAAGTCTAAGGGATCTGAGCGTTGTCGTTTAGTACAGCATGGGGATTTGTCTAAAACCTGCTGAAGTTGATGGAAAGAGCCTGGGTGATTTAACAGAACCTAAGGTTAGAGCTAGTGCGTGGTGCAGCCTTCTGCAGTGGCTGTCACCAGCTTCGCTAGAAAGCAGATTGTATCTTTTTCCCTCTGATGGCACGTCCTGATTGACGTGGCGTGTGCACTTTTACATGTGATAATACACATACCGTTTGGTGTTACGGTGGCAGCGTGCTTAGCTGGACTCTTAAAAATTTCATTTTGTGAGACTACCTGGAGAATATTTTTAAGAGTTTCCCCGCTAATATTTTATGGGGAGTAGGTTTTCAGAAAGGGGGGAGAAAACAGTGTGTGTTTGGGGAAACTGCTGTCTCACTCTGCATAAAGTGCTGTTAAATGCACACAGCAGGCAAACTGGCTAATTCCCTGTGTTGTTGCAGGTCCAGTTGCTTTTTCAGTTGCAGATGTGGATTTCCCCCTCCCCCTTGATATTGATGCCACCTTAAGAAATGGAAAATAAATTAATTCTTGCAACAAGCTATATTTAGAAGCAGTAATTGATGGTATATTCTCCACAGAATAGCTTAGAGACTCACTAAAATAATAATGTGCATCTTCTTCCAGAACCCCCTTCTTCATGTGGAGGAGTAGAAGTCAGCTCCTAATTTGGGCATTTTCAGTGGTGCCAGTGTAGCTCTCTTGCACTTTGGGAGAACGTTAACTAAACTGTGTTTTGGATGCTGAAAGGTGTAACTATTTACCTCTGTATGCAGGAGAGATGCAGTGGTGGCTGCCCAGAACTTCACGTGTGTTGGTTGTGGAACCCCAATAGAAAGCAGTAAGTATTACCAAAAGGGAAAAAACCTAATAAATCCATTAGTAGTAATCAGGCTATAATCTTCAGCAACATAGGTGTACCACAATTGTAAAATTATCTGAGCTAGAAGGAAAATATCATTGTTGGATGTGCCTGCAATAATAAAATGGGCAGCGGGATCCTACCACTGCCTGGAATTTCTCATTGCAGACAGAATACAATACTTGATAGATGTCCTTCTCATACACAGTAAAAATTCATGACAGTCAACAACAAAACAGGAAAAGCTATTAAAAAATCAAGCTTCCAGGCTGGAAAGTGCTGGTTTTACATCTTCTAATGGTTTCTTTCAATAATTCTTTCTCTGTGCCAATTTACACATTTCCAAAAGTCTCTTTTTAGAGACTTTATGGAAGCTTTATGCAAGCTTATGGAATGTGTGGGTTTGCTCTTTTGGGGTGTCTTTTTAAAACCTTCTTTTCTTTAAATCTTGATCACAAAATCCTGCTTGTGTTTTATTTGTGATACTTTGTGAGAACTGCTTGAAATCATGACGATTTACAGGTCTGACAACCAGACCTTACCTAAGAAATCTTTGAAGTGGCTTTCAAGACTTGTTCTGGGTCTGCTCACACAAGAGCAGCATTTGTGATGGCCTGTAAAGTATCAACAATCTGTGATGGGACATTAATTTGAGCAAACCTGAGATGCTGAGGTAGCTGGGAAAAACCCACAAACCTCTCTATATGAAAAAGTAGTATGCAAATGTGACTCCAAGATCAGCTTGTCTTTCCATTTGGTGGAAGAATTTTGTTGCGTGTTTTATCTTGTGTCTTTTTTGCAGGTAGAGCAACAATGGTTTCTCTAAGATCTCATGGTGATAAACATAATCAGTTCAGTCTGACAAATGTGGAAGTGAGGAAAGCTTTCTCTTCTAATGCAAAGTACAGACCTTGTACTTGTGTTTACCACAATAATAAAACCCTGTACTTAAAATAAAAAAAATTCTTTGCCCCTCACTCCAGTAGATCTGAGTTATTTAGACAGAATAGGCATACAGACAAGAGATACATCCCATAAATATTCACAACTTCATTGCTATCTGCCTGCAGAATATATCAGGAGACTCCGCTATTGTGACTACCTGGGGAAATACTTTTGTGACTGCTGCCACAGCTATGCCCAGTCTTCCATTCCTGCCCGAATACTGATGAAGTGGGACTTCAAAAAATACTACGTATGCAACTTCTCCAAACACCTTCTGGACAGCATATGGCAGCACCCAGTTTTTAATGTGTTGTGTATTAACAAAGCCCTCTACGTGAAAAGTAAAGAAATGGACAGGGTGAAGGTAAGTGTGGCCTTTTTTTTATTGGAATTTGTGGGTCTGAGACTTTTGGGAAGAACTCCTTAGGGCAGGTTGTCCTTTGCCATGTGTGTATGTGGGAAGGAGGCAGAGTTGGTTTCTCCGCACTTAGACTTCTCCCATCACCGCTTCTGGGACTTGCCCTCTCTCCTCACAGATGAAGGGGCAGGAGGGAGAAGTTCCCAACCTATGCCAGAGGTCTCATTTCCCTCTTTGTCTTTGGGAGGCGTTTCCTTATTGGTTTCCAGTTTTAGTTCATGGGGGGCAGCTGGGCTCCTGCAGTAAATATTTACCTCCGCTTGGCAATTGGCTGCTGGAAAGCTCTGGAAGTTTTGAATGACTCCTTAATTTTGTGGGCCATTAGAGAACTTGGCTCATCTAAGGGCTGTACCTCCTACAGCTTGAGGAAGGGTGCTCTGCCGAAGATTACAAGTTGCCGTGCACTCCCTTCTTGGCTGAGGAGACACTTACCTGTTCTTACATAGGTTTGGGTCTAGCATCTTGGTGTGCTGACATGGAGCTGTCTGTAGCATTAGGAATTGCTTCCCTTGACAGTGAATAAAAGTAGCCTTTGCCTTCCTTGGCCTTTCGTGCGTTAGAAAATCCATTTGTTCAATTCTGTGCTGAGTGTGAAGTTCCTATTTTTAGGTGTGGCTTGATGTACTGGCAAGGGTTGCTGACTCAAATAGTGGTGTTCCTCACTTATGATTATATAAATGCAATTGCTTTTCATTTAAAATTGTTTTGGTTTTCCCCTTCATCTTTTAGGAGGCGCAAGAACAGCTTTTTCATTTAAAAAAGCTTTTGAAAACCTGCAGGTTTGGTGAAAGGTATGGGCCATGATCATGCATGAAAAATAGCTTAATAAAATGTACCTAAGGTGTTTATGGAGCCTTCTTTTCTAGAGACATTTGAGTGCAGTTTTATGAGTTAATATGATCATTAGAGAAAATTCTGATAACAACGCTTCCTTCTATTGCACTGCAAATGTTGAGTGAAGAACAGGTTTTATGTGGTGGCTTTCTGTTTCTTGTAACATACTTAGACATTCGGTTTTAAAAGTTGAATGATTTTTGTTAGGTGTGCATTTTTTCCTACTCTGTCTCTTAGGTTCTCACTCATTCTTAAAAGGTCAAAGATACTTATGTATATCTCTGAGATGATTTGTCTTTAAAAAAAAAAAACAAACCTAAAAAAATTAACAAATGTGTTCCTTGAGAGTTTAAAGATTTCTTCCAGAAATCTGTCATAATGCTCGATTCAGTTTATTTTATAAACATACTCAGATGAAAGTAGTAACCAAAAGTGATAAATACCAAAACATGACCTTGCTTGTTGCTGCAAATTAAAGATTTTTAGTATTCACCTTCCCAAACTATGGGCATAACTAATAGGTAGACATGTGAATGATAAAACCTTCACTGCAGAACTGCTGACCTCTTTAAAAACAGACATAAACAAAACAAGCTTTAAAAGTAAGTTCTGTTCTCTCTTTGACATGGACCTCTTTTATGCATCAATTACACGTTGTTCACTAAAATTAAATAGAAATGTATTTTAATGTCTCTTTTCTGGATGACCACCTGTGATTCCATTATAGAAATAAGCATTAGGATCCTCACTGTACCTTCTACATCAGTGATATTTTAAAAGTAATAGCTATATTTTCAGTGTTCACCCGCTCAGTACAAGCATAGTTTCACCCAATAGTGACCTGTGCAGGATAAAAACCCTCAAAGTTCTCTTTGCAAAAAAAAGTAAATAACCCTAGCTTATTGCATTAGATACTATATGGGATTTTACCTACTGTTCCTGAGGTAGGAGAGAGCCCTTTGCACATTATTTAAGAATTGCTGGGATAACTGTGCATGGCAGCTCAAATGCCTGAGGAATGCACATTTAAAGCAGGCATTTTACTCTAAATCCCAAACCCTCCAGTTTTATTAATGTGATCTCAAATTGGGAGGGGAGGTAGGATTTAGCATGAACTTGCCTTGTATGATACCTGAGTGACTAGAGAAGTGAAAGAGGCTTACTCTTCAAATGTTCTTGAAAAACAACTTTTTGTAACTTGATTTGGTTTTTCTTTCTCTTTGCAGTGTACTGAAAGAATTTGAACAGGTCCCCAGCCACCTGACAGAGGAGCTGCATCTCTTCTCACTGGATGATCTGGTGAAGATCAAACGAGGGCAGTTACTGCCCCTTCTTAAAGATATTCTGAAGAGCTCCACCTCCCATGTGGATGGTTGCGAGGTAAGGAGAAGCCAGGGCTCTTAGTGTCCTTGTAGCTGCTAGCATGAGGAATATCCCTGCTGACATTCCCAAATAATTTTTTCTTAGATTAAAAGTAAATCGACTCTTTTGCTGTCTTTGTAGCTCTGTCAAGCGAAGGGGTTTATCTGTGAATTCTGTCAGAGCGCAGATCTGCTCTTTCCATATCAGATTGCCAAATGCAAAAGGTGCACAGGTATGTTCCAGACCAAACATTTTTCTTTATTCCTTCGGGGGATGTTGGTGCATAAAACTGTTGGGACTTATTTTAGGAAAACATTGAGAACTTGCTTTACTGAATGCATGTGTATTTGAAAACCGTGGATAGCATGTATCTTTGAAAACCAGCCTGTGGCAGCTGTCTTGCATCAGTGAATTCAGAGAGCAAAACCAGGGACTTGTCTGAACATAATTATGGCTGCAGGGGGAGGCTATTTTTTGGGTCTACGCATGAGAGAGCACCTGGGACAGTGTTACACTGCTGCTATATCAGATCTTCCCGATGTTCACTGTAAATCTTGCGAATCCTACGAAAATCTTTAGTCATAGTTATTACAGTGGTGGTTGTTTTCCCGGCCTTGCACTGCTTCTGTTTACTTTTATACTTGGGTGAATTAGATAGAACATCCTTGAAGGAACACAGCTATTGATTAGTTTTTTAATTTGTTTTTTCCTGAATGTTAAACTGCTTGTATGTATAAACAGAGTGCAAAACATGCTTTCACAAAGCATGCTTCGAGTCTGGAGGCTGCCCCAAATGTCTGCGGATTGCAGCTCGGAGGACGCTTTCAGAAACTCCATCACTGGTGCCTCCGTGAAACTGGATTCCTCTGATGACTGCTGATTTCAGAAGATGCTCAAAGCCAAATCTTCAGGTGCCTGACTAAGAATTAAATAATGTTGTTTTAGACATTACTATTTTTAATGTGTCTCTCCTTTATGGGGGGTTAAAAGAAACAAAGGGAAAAAAAAAAAGAAAAAGAAGACTTTAATATTATTGAAAACTCACCCTAAAGGTGAGTTTCATTGTAAGGATTTTAAGGAGTTTCATCTTAACTGGTGACAGAAAGACTGGATGTTAATTCTGTGAGCAGCCTTTTGTTACTATGTTTTGTCCTTGTATGTAAGATTTTTAATATTGTATTTTTCCATATAAAAATTATTCTTCTCTGTAATTCTGCAAATAATGTATAGACGGTAAATGAGTGTTGGAAATCCTTACCTGTGTCGGATTTTGGAAATAGGAAAAAGTGGTAAAGTACAAAATCATTCTCTCAAAAGCTCTACAATAGAACAAGCTTGTCTGCAAGCTTTAGGCAGATGCTGATCTGAAATTCTCTTCTGGTAAATGCTTAATGTGAACCAGTGGATTTTAAGTTTCTTTTACACAGATGTATGCAACAGCTTGTGGTGGGTTGACCTTGGCCTGCTGCTAGATGCCCACCCAGCTGTTTTCATTCCCCCTCCTCAACAGGACAGGGGGAGAAGGTAAGATGGAAGAGCTCATAGGTCAAGATCAAGACAAGGAGATCACTTACCAACTACTGTCACAAGCAAAACAGACTCGAATTGGGGAAAATTAAATTTATTGCCAATTAGAAATTGAGTAGGGTGGTGAGAAACAAAGACAAAAACTAAAACAACAACTTGCCCGTACCTCACCCACCCTTTTTCCCAGGCTCAACTTCACTTCTTCATTCCCAACTCTTCTCCCCTGCCTCAAGTAGTGCAGGGGGATGGGGAATGGGGGTTGCAGTCAGTCTGTAACAGTTCCTCTCTGCTGCTCCTTCCTCCTCACGCTGGTCCCCTGCTCCAGTGTGGGTCCTTCCTGTGGGCTGCAGTCCTTTAGGATAAACCTGCTCCTGCATGGGCTTTCCAGGAGACATAATTCCTTCAGAGAATCCATGAGTTATATATATCCACGTGGTCCAGTGGGGTCATTTCCACGGGCTGCAGGGGAATCTCTGCTCTGGTACCTGGAGCACCTCTTCCCCCTCCTTCTTCACTGACCTTGGTGTTTGTACTGCTGTTTCTCACTTCTCCCCCCTCCCCCCCATGGTGTCTTGCCCTTTCTTAAATACATTTACTCAGGAGTGCCACCGTCTTGGCTGAGGTGCTCAGCTGCGTCCTGCGGTGGGTCCATCGGAGCTGGCTGAAAGCAGTTGTGTCTGGCATGGGGCAGTCCTGGCCTCTTCACACAGAGGCCACCCTGCAGCCCCCCACCGCCAACACCTTGCCACCTACACCCAGTACACCACTCTAGAAGTTTCTTTCCAGAGCACTTAGAAATGTGAGGAGAGGCAGTGAGCGAGCAGGAGAGATGCTCCTGTTTAAATCCACCCTCACGCTTGCAGACTGAGTCCTTGCCTAAAGGTGAAGTGCTGGAAGTTGAAAGCAGCTTTCTTTCCCAGCCTGGTCGGTTACTTCTGATGAAACTGGCTGAGGAAGCAGCCCCTGTCTTCAGAAACCCAGAACAGCTGCTTGAACCTGTAAAAACATTTTTCTGTTTGTGCCACATATGAAGTACGAATGAACAGAGAAACCCCAAAACTTGAAAGCACGTACCCAAGTTCTGATCTCTACAATGGGGTGCTCTTAATATTTTGAATTTGTTGTTCTCGTTTTGTGCTTTGTTCTTCCTCTCCTCACCTGTTAGCTTCAGCTTTTAGCAAGGAAAAGATCAGCTGTCTGTTACCAGGGTCTGTGTAAGTTCACCTCCACACTAATGCTCACAGTACTAGTAAGCTCACTAACTCTTCCACTTAGCTATTTTTTCTGTGGCCAAAAACAGCTTACCTACTTACTGCTCAGAAGCAAGATTATCATCTCTTACTCAAGATCACCAAACGGATACTGACGTAGGTTAAGACGTGGTGAGAAAGAGCCTTATGCAGCTGACTGTATTTAATATTATGCAAGAGTAAATTCTCATTTAAGTTGGGTGCACGACTAACTGAATCACATGAAAGGCCTTGCTGTAGGGATTTTCTGCTTACGAAGGAGCTCACCTGTATAATCCTTCTGTGGGATAACCTGCAGGGCAACTGAATACATCTTTTTCACTATTCATTAATTTAGAAGAGCTGATCTGGTTTCTGGCTGTGCTTTTCACAAATATTCAAGTCTCACTAAACAGTAGTGGTACGCAGGAGGGGGAGCATCAGAGAGTGAGTTTCCTGCATCAAGTGTTGATACTTTACATGCACTCAGTTCTGTCCAGGTCTCCATAGAGCCTGTACAGCTTATCCTGACTGATTATTGCTATGTACCACAATGTATATCGCAGCAAGTGAAGATCCTCCATGAGTTTGAGTAGCTGGCGGAACGCGGAAGACCCAAGAGGATCAGCACGCCTATAATCCAAGTAAAACTAGTTAAAATGTTCTGCTGCTGAAGCTAAAGTAAGAAGGACGAAGTTGTGAGGTGCCAACAGGTTGGTCACAAGTTGGAAGGAATAACGGAGGCTGCTATTTGCTGCTTTTGAGGCGGTGGTGCTCTTGACTATTAGGTCTGGAGGAGGGTCATACCAAAACCACGTTCTTGTGTGCTGGTGTCAGCACAAGATACCACAGGAACATGCTGCGACCATTCACCCTGAACCTCTTCTCTGGTGGGAAGCAGGGCATGGGTGACTAGACCTGCAGCCACAAGGTGTTCTCAGTGTTGCTGAGGTGAGAGTTTCTTCTTATCAGCTGCTATCCTGGGATAGCATAAAGCAACCACAATAAAACTGAAAGCATGCACTGTATCTTCCTGTATTTGGTGATAAAGTGGCTTGGACAGGAAGGGGTCACTTCTGTGCTACAAACCCTCTAGGTGTCTTTAGGGTGTAGTCGTGTTCTTTGAATCAAGTTTTGAGACTCATTAAGCTGCTTAGATCAATACTGTGCTCTTCCTGAGCATCTCTCTATGGATAAGTACCGAGTTCGACCATTTCTGAGGTTAAACCAAGTAAGGCAAATCCAAGATAAGAACTTTAAGAAACAAAAGCTATATGGCTACAGTGAACTTCCTTGCAGGAAGTAAAACCCTACATGTGGAAGCTCTGAATGCTTTGAGAGGAGAAGACATAGAAGGGTTAGGCTGTCTTACCAAGGAGTTGGGCCTGTTCAAAATAAACTGCCTGCTAGCTAGAAAGCTGACTGTGTTTCACAGAGGACAGTGACAGGAGACAGGACTCTTCAGCTAGGGAAAGAAAGGGAATTGTCGCCCCTTTCTGTTTGCCTGAGCAATGAGGACCAATGCTCATTCTTAACAGTGGGTTTCCATGATGCCATGTGGATGCAACAGGAGCACCTCTGAGGACCCTACTGGAGGAGCACTCTCAGGGGCACGAGAGGCAGAGAAACCTATTCCTAGTTAACTGCCTGCCTCACTCCACAGGCAGAATTCAGGTCAAAACAGTTTTATTAGTAATTTCCATAGGAGCAGGTTTTCAAAGGAACACAATACCAATTTCTCACTCTTGCTGCTAACAATTCTACCTGCTTGCCCACTAGTTATTTCTTTATACTGATTTGTTGTATTTTTCCTCTTAGTTTCAGTTGTGAGTTGTCTGGAGGTGGAAGTGCTTTGCTAAGACTTCGTACAGTGCGTTGCAGCCAGGATCTTTCATGATACATTATACAGCTGTTGCTGTAAATAATAGAATAATACTAATTGCCAGGCGTAGTATGGACTCACAAATACAGGTCTTGTTGCAACTGTAAGCAAGTATGTCAAGTAATTAAGTAGTTTTATGGGCGCATATAATTCCAGGGATGTCTGTCACACCCATTCACTTTAGGAGAAGCAAATATCTCTGTTTTATGAGAAATGATATTTTGCCTGGTTTTGCACACAGAGTACACAACCTCCTTCAGCAGAAGTCTTTCACCTCTTGATGTGCCTATTTTCATATTTTTCATTTTTCTAAAGGAAATTTACCACTATTTCCCCACGCTTGCTCTGTGACTGCTGCTTGATACAGTTTTCTTTTAGGCCATCAGTCCAAATACTCTGAAAAACACCTGAAGTCTTCTCTCTAAGATACCACTTGTACTTATGTGGTTCAGTATTGACATAATCAGTGGTATCCTTTGGTCTAGAGTATTTGTCCTCCCTCGCGATTCTGAACAAAGCTACAAGACCCTTTCATTTTGTACATATAAGTGCCATGTTTGATCACATGTTGCATATCTGTCTGACCACAGACTGAAAAGTCTTCCGAAGATTGCAAAACCAGGACGTCATTAAGGGAAATCTAATCAGTAAAAGAGGGAAAGGAGAGGTAAGGAATAGATTTACAAGAAAGGTTTGGGTAGCATACACTTTAGTGGACTGTGGAGAGAGCTGAGCAAGACTGGCAGCAGTAAAAGCAGCTCTGCACTGAATAAATCATCCATCCTGTCTACAAAGGATGATGATATTTTACATTTGACTAGATTAAAAATAAAAATGCAGGTTAAATCTGTTATCAGTAAATTAAACTTCCCCAGAACTGGTCTCTGGTACTGAAGGCAGATGGTGCAAGATGGGCCAAGTTCAAAACACTCCATGCTTTTGTTCGCCATGGGGTCGCCAAATCCAACATGCCTGTTGTGAATGGCCCCACATCCATGCTAACTCCTGATCTGTATTTGCTGTCATGAACTGGTGAAAAGGAAGCCAGGCACCAATGGCCTGGATCCCATAAAAAGTGCTGAAGTTGGGATTAAGGAGGAACTGAGTAAAAAAAATGCAGTCTTATGGAGGCCTTAGTTAGATGGTCCTTTCCAGTAAAAATTTTTCCATTGCCTGGAGGTCTCTTCTTCCTCAGACCCAGAATTGCCTTAGTCTGAGCGGCTTGATTCTAGTTTCCTGCCTGTTGCTGCCTGGGATTTGGAGATGGGGAATTCTGCCTGAATGATGCACAGATGCTTGCTATAAGAGAGAGCTCAGGGAACAGGACGAAATGCTTGCGGAGCATCTTTCAGTATCAGCTCTTAGCTGGAAACATGCTTTTATTCAAGTGCCTGTCTTGTGCCCCAGCACTGTGTTGCTGATGTTGCGAACAGTGCAGGATCTGAATGTTCCCAGAGCTTTTTGGACAATGGACATTTGTAGGAGCTGAGCTGGACTGATTTTTGACAGCTGCTCCCGCTGCCCCTGTGTCACTTATCTGAAATGATCTGACTGACCTTACTTCCCCAAGCAGCAGCAGCAGCAGTTCCTCTTGGATTCCTTTCTCTGCTATTTTAGTCAAGGCCCTTCCAGTTGTCCATAGAGGCAAAATGAAACTGAGAGGTAAACCTCCAATGTTACCAGTCCCTCTTCTCCTAGGCCTGTTTTATTCAATTTCTAAACCATTTTTACCTCTTTACAGCCTAGATGAATTTCTTTATGAGATGCGCTCCTTATGATAAATAACATAATAAAATATTTTTGCTATTCCATAACCTAAGGATGACACTGAGGAAGATTTAGCCAAAAAAAGGGAAGAAAATTCATTGAGGTGGTGTCAGTCTGAAGAAAATAAAAAGTGCTGTGGAGTAGCACAGACAGGTCCTTGGAAAGACCTGCCTCCTGCCTTAGGAGACACCACCGAGAAGCATTCCCTGGAAGAAATCACAGTGCCTTGCATAAAACAGAAGGAATGTGGTGTTGTGGTCACTTCAAAGCAAGTCAGTGACTGTGCTGAAATGCTGCTATTGTGCATCAAGGAGCGTGGTGTGGGAAAGGAGAATTTATTTGCCTCACCTGGAACTGTGAGCCATTTTACTGTGCTCTCATCTCAGTCCAACAGTTACTGTAAATCAAGTTCCCCCTCCCTGGGTTCTCAGAAGGTGAAACTAAAAGCAGGAATGGTTTTACTGGAATAGGGTATGTTTTCAGGCCTCCTACACATTTCATGGATGAGACAAAAGAATGTGAGTAGTAGTTTATGTGCTAACACAGCACAGAGGATATATCCATGCTTCTCCTGTAACAGAGGCTTTCCGAAGCTAACTCAGACCCTAGTAACATCTGGCTGCAACAGCAATGTTCCTCTCACAGGAAAACGCCTTGGCACAGCATTTTCCTGTGCCAGCACAGCGCTAACATGGCCAGCATGTCGTGCTGTGTCATGCTAGAAAAAAGTTTGTGGGCCTATGGCTGAAGGAGAGCCCCAGGGCTACTTAGAAGTGTAACAAAAGATTGAGAAGTCACTGAAGTAGGAAAATATGATGAGATGATATGATGAGCAATTGGAGAAAAGTGTTTGCATTGTTTTGTGGATAGCAAAATGCAGTCGAGCTGAGGCTGAAACAGCCCTGAGGAAGTTGATGGTACAGATGAAAGCACACCCCAGATCTAGACCAGCATCCTGAGCAGAGGAGCATCTTTCTTCTCTAACCTTGAGAGACACAACAGTGATGGAGACAGACTTTCTTGGGAAGGATGAAATGCACAGAGAAGGGCGAAGAAGCCCTGTCTCCCATAGTAAAGAAAAATTTGATTCTCTTATGTTTCATCAATTTATTAGTCAACATGTTAACAGCACCACTCATCAACTTTCCCTCTCAGAGTCTGCTTAACGTGGAGGATCTGGTTGCCCCAGACTCCTCTCTAAATGCCTTTGAAGACACCTAGCTCTCTCTCCTTGTTGAATAGCACTGCGTTCGCTGTAGTAGGGCTCTTTCAGTAGGTCCCAGCAGTCAGGCACAAGGCCTGTACCAGTTAGACAGGCTGGACCCCCCCCGACCCCGATCCCCAGGATTTCTGTATTTGAAAGACTGATGGGAAAGCAGAAATAACTACAGCATATCCTACACACTTCCTATTTCAAAACTGCTTTCTGGCTAGTTAACACACGCGCTTCCCCTTTTACAGACCAAATGTGCACAACTGCTGCTCTAGCAGGTGCTGGCTGGAGATGGCCATGACACTTCCCCAAGTCAACCTTCCAGTTGCTCCTGCCAGGAGATGGAGAAATCCACAAACAGCCCACCTACTGGTTCTGGATCTGGCCTCTGATGCTGGGTCCAGGGCCTGTCTCCATGAGTCTTGTCCTGGCGCTGTGCTGAGTGCTCACCAAAGGAATATGATACCTTACTCTCATATCTTCCCTGCAATTTACCTCACATTTTTGTCTTCCCAGATCTCCTTTCCATGGGGAAACTCTTCAGGCCATCCTACCCCATCCTTTCCTCTCTGATTTCCTGTGGACCCTTTCCAAGGGTTCCTAGCTTCCACAGCCACACCTTTTCCCTCTAGCATTTCCTCTGCTCTTCCTCTAGCATCTGCCACCAGTGGTTGTCCAGAGCCTTCAGCATTCCTTCCTTCACACCTTACCTGCCAAGAAGATGCATCTTGGTGCCTGCAGCTTATTGCCTTCAGCCACTGTCTCTCCTGGGCACTCATCTCAGGCCCAAATACTCCCCTGCTCTCTATCCCTGTTCCTCCTCCAGAGGAGCAACCCGAAGAACTCTAATTTTCCAGCGCGTATCACATGAATTGGCATTTGACTATTACTAAGAGACTTCACTTTCTCCATGACTGGAATCCCCACCGCTCTCTGTCAGGTACCTTTTCACCACTCATCTTTCTTCCAACTTGACCTGACTGCCAGTGAAGCCTGGAACACCTTTCAACAACTTAACTACGACTCTGTTTCCCATTGACCCTTGTTCACCTACATAACTTCCCAGTCCAAGGAATTCAGAATTCCAATCAAGCTTACAGGAAAAAAACTTTCTGGTGGTTTAAGACTGAGCTAGCTCACACTTCTGCTTCCCACATCCTATTGAGGACAGAACACAAACACATGCTTTTTTCTCAGAAAAAGGAACCAATTGTAAATCCTCAGATTTTATAATCCAGGGAGTCACACCTGCTCTAGACCTAGAAATGCCATTTACAATGCATCATGAAAAAAATGACACTTCTTTGTCTTCAGAGGTGGGCTGTGACCACATTTGCTGTAGTATCTGACTGTCCTTAGGGCGCTATTTGCCAAGTCAACAAGTCCATAGGTGCTTCCAGTCTTTCATGTGCGCTGGATCTTACCAGGAAAACAAATGCTGAAACCATGCCAGTGCCTAAGGGCAGATTTCTCAAACAAAACCTATCATCCAAATTTGACAGCAGATGGCATAAAACTTACCCGCTGGTCCTGCCACTCTGCTGTGTCATGGATCATTTCAAGCACTGCTCATGCAGGGACGGTGGGCAGCTGGTATTTACTGTTTGCCACTAACTCATCCTGACCGACCAAGGATGTTGTACAAAAGGCCGTGTAATGAATAGATGACCTGTGGCTACACAGGACTTCTCTCCAGAGTTCTGCCTGAGTCTGGGGAAGGAGGAACAGGAGGAAAGTTGCTGACACGGAACCGTTTCTCTTTCTACCCCAGTGAAATAAAAGCTGACCCAGGGATTTCCTGCTTTTTGCAAAAAAAAAAATCTTTGTCCCCTCCCTCCTCTCTGCTAAGCAGGCATCAGAATTGGGGGGGTGGGGGGTGGAGGGGGGTGATCCCTGCGTTTGCACTATGACATGCAGTGCTACAGCATTTGGCACCTGGGAGTTACAGAGTGAGAAAGAGGTCCCAGGGTTGCACTGAGGCTGAGCAGCGAGGGTGCCAGGGTGCCACTTGAGCAAGAAGCTCTGGCATGGCATATGACCCACCATGTGGCAGTTCATGCACTGGGGAAGCAGGAAATTGTGAAATTTATACATAAGCTTGAGCTTCTAGTTATGTGTGGTGGTTGTAAGCTGCTTGTAGAAACCCCAGGTGGCCAGTCTGGTATTTAATGGTCAGCTATGTGCCTGCACAAGTAGGTATGTAGTCGTGCCTGCACAAGTAGGTATGTAGTCGCGCCTGCTCCCGGGCTTCTCAGCCACAGGCAACTGGACACTGAAAAATAAGACATCACTTAAATTTTGCCCTGTGCACTGCCCGACTTTGCCCTAAGCCAAGATGAGGGGCAAGAAAGGAATGAAGACGGGTGTGTTTCACATGTTGATCAGAAAGATGTGCCTTGACCTCCAAAGGGATTTGGCACAGTTCACAGGCAGGAAGACCGAGGACAGCAGTGACTTGTATCTGTTCACCACCTCCCTTCCCCCCAGCCTCAATCAATAAAGCAGAAACCTGTTTTCCTCTCATCGTGAGAGGTGCGAGATGCTTGCTCAGCTGGACTCCAAGAGACGGCTCAGTGTAGATGGCATAAGAGATGGGGCTGTTGCAGGCGACAGGAATAGCCAAGAAACTAAGTGTGCTGAGCTTAGTGAGAGGACAAAACGAGGAGCAGCTAAGAGTGAAAAGCAAAAGCTCGGAACAGCAGGAGCAAGCCTGTTGGGAGTTTTGTAAATGTGATGGGGCAATGGATCGTTGCTGTTCTTCCTGTTGTAAGCTTCACTTCACTCCCCCTGCACACACATCTTTCCTGTGCTTGCCTAACGCACAACTGGGCGGCTGCAAGTGGTTGCTTCCTGGGAGGAGGACATGCTCCAGAAAGGACCAGGCGACCGCACTGCGTGCTCCAGCTGGTCCAACACCCAGCTCTGTGTGTTGGCCTAGAAACCTGTCTGTATTTTACAAGTACAAAATGCCACGGGTGTAGCCACACAACCAAGGAATGCAGTACACAATCCTCAATCATTGGCTTTTCCTCCATAAGCAATGGGAGAGGACATGCCTGTCAGTTATTATCTGTGGCCCAAATCCTCCCTGCTGGCTGTGCAAAATCAGTGCATGGGTGTCTGTCGCTCACAGCTACCTTATCCTCTGCATGCAAAGGGAAGAGCCCTCGGAGTGTCTTGCTACACCATCCGTGTTACCTGCACCCTTAAGCCACCTTCCAGCTGACTGGAGCAGTGAATTGAGAAAGGACTTGCAATAAAAAGGTTCCTTCCCCTCTAACCCTGCCTGCCTGTACAGGTATGTCCACACACCCCTCCTTCTACACACATGCACACACACATGCACACACATACACGTGTGTTTAAAGGAGCAGGGCCCAATGCAAAACCATCAAGAAATGCCAAGTTTAACTTTGGCTGAATTACAACCTCTTGTCTCCAAATCGGGCCACATCCGAGAAGCAGGAATGCTGTGTATTGACCACCCAGTAATAAGCCATTGCTGCGCTATCTAAACATGACATGAAAGTCAAAGTCATATTTTTAACGATCTTTTGATAAATCAAGGTAATGATTTTTCTTCTAACCTCATCAAAGCTTTGTCCTCTGCCTCCAAGGTACACAATTTCAAAATCCCGAGTTAGTGGGAAGATCAAACTGAGGACCCCAGCACAAGCTGGCTGGAATTTTAAGCTTTTCCAGTCCTCTCTTTGAGGAGCTGTGTAAGCATGAGCTCCGTATGTAGGCCGTCACATGTAAAATATGATGCCTATGCCCCAGCATGTGGGTCAGATGCCTTAAGTTACACTGCAATAAATACTGCTACTAAAATGCTCAAGTATAGTTTTAGGGGGTGGATCTCTAACGCTAGCTTTACATTTAAAGGTGTGTTTGGAAGTGCCCTGGGTGAAGAGGAAGGCAACTGAGGCTTGAAGACTTTCACAGAGGAGATGAGAGAAGCATTAGTGTTGAACTGAAAAGCTGTGTATTCCCAAGCAGCAGCTTTGTTCACGTTTGACCATAATTTTCATTTCACTCCGTCACAGAAATTTCAGAAGGTGACTTGCTCCGTGTGCCTTGCTCTGCAGGATAAGCAAGACTGTAAGCGATTCAAACGGTTTAAACCTCGATCATGTCACTATCTCATCACACCATGCTACATGTATAAAATAAATAAAAAAACCAACCCAGTTTCACAAAGCATTAAAACTTCACGGGGAAAGTACCACTAGAGGGGGCTGGTTGCACATAACTCAGTTTAGGTTCCTGCACTGCAGGATAAGTTACCGCGATCGCTGCCTTGGTGCCTCAATACCACTGCAGGTATGTGGCCGATGCAGCCCTAATGGACACCACCAGCCTGTGCAAACGCACCTCAGTGTAGCTCTAGCCACATAAACTGCAAAATCTGCCCAGAACCAGGGGCAGAACCCAGAGTGCTAACCTGGGCGATGTTGCATTGCTGTGTTCGTGCTGCTCTCTATTCCAAAGGTGCGTCTGCAGAGCCACCCCAAGCTGGGGATGAGCAAACGTTCATCCCGGGGAAGCAATGCCCGCACGCACCAGCAGTTCTAGTGTCTGCAGAACACAGCTGTACCACGGGTTCGCTTCAAGCTCTGGCTCCTCATTCTCACAGCTCCAAGCCTGCCCACCTCTATTCCTATATTCCCTTAACTCTTTTTACTATTCACGTTTTGTGAAAGACACACCAAGTGCCAACTTTCTCTGCTGCTGCCAAGTTAGCAATGCAGAGAGTACAGCCTTCTGCCCCTGGAGCCTGGCGGAGAGGCTGTGAGTCTGGTCCAGAAATCCTGAATGCATTTGGAGCTCTTTCAGTCTGGAGACACTTTCTATTAATTAGTCCTGGGAAGCTTTACAGCCATTCCTAAAATAATGGAAGAAATTGCATAAAGATATCCCTAGAGCAGCTCAATGTTAGCAAACGATTTTTCTTTGGAAGACACAGGACTACTGTTCTTTAAAAGCTTATCTATTCAGGCAGGAACTGACACATACCACCTCCTCCATGCTAGCCTGGCACAGCCCAGCTCTCATTTTGAAGCCAGACAGGGAAGCAGTGCTGCACTTGAGATAATAATAATAACAACAACAACAACAATAATAATAATTTCAATTTGCATGGAGGACAATGTAACTGCAGCTCACAGCTCCTCCTCTGCCAGCCAACTCCAAGCCCAGAGCACAGGAGGTCGTATGTGTTCATGTTTATCTGTGCCTGCATCACCCCTTGCAGAAGCACCTACTGTACTCTGCAGTGCCAGAGTTCATTTTCCTTGCCGTAAGCAGCCAGGAACAGGTGAGAGAAAGCCCAAGGCTGCTGGTAAGTTTACTGGGGATCTTGCTAGTTCCTGGATTTGGTGATGCTTTGAAATTATTTTGAATTTCAGCCATGGGCTCTTCAGCGTGTACAAATCCTCTGGACTACATCAGTCCCAAACAGCTTTAAAGAAAAATAAAAATCTCCCTTCCTTCTGTACCATGGAGCTTTTCCCTTCCTGCTCCTCTCAAAATCGTGGGGTGGTTGTTCAGACCACCTGCTCTGTGGTAGGCATTGAAACTGCTGTGGTGTCTAAATCAATTTTCTACTCCGTATGTGAAGGTTTAACACTTAGCAAATGGCAATCTTCATGCAAGTGACACATTCCCCTGTTTTCTGTGTTTGAATAATGCTTACTATCATTTGCATAAACTCCTTCAGATCTTCTCTCTTCACTGTAATGCCGATGAGTTCTACTAAACCTCTGAATTCCCTCTTTCAGTTCTCTTTCTGCTACATCCATTTCTGCTTCTGCATTTAAATGTCTCTAACTTCGCTCCCCGTCCACACTGCTGCCTATCCCCATTTCTGGCAGCCTGTAGCTGGGTACTTGCACTGAGAGAACATTCAGCTGAATTCACTGACTCCAGTGAAAATCCCAGCAGAGACAAAGCCGTTTGAGTTTTTTACTATAATTAGCATAGCAAGTGGAGAAAAAGTCACAAAGTTTCATCCTTCAGCTCCACAGAAACCAGATTTCAGGTGCGTTGAGCTAACGGAGCAAAGCCTAGCTGCATCCTTGCTTTGGCCTTTGTCCACAGGCACCTAAATTCTCCTTGCAGCTCCCCGAGGCACTTGAAGACTCATTGCTGCACACACTCGGATGGGTTACCATTCTGTGGGAGCCACACAAAGACAACACCGAGTGCGCTTGAAATTGCTGAGGAGGAGGGGAAGAAGGGAAACTGTGTCTGCGCAACCGTGCAGAGGTTGGACCACTTACCAGGAGGTGAAAAGCATTCCTTCTTCGGCTGAGGTGGTTTCAACTCCTTGTGACCATATCGCAGCAGAGCTCACCAGCCACAAGTCAACAGGAATAAAGTGATGTGCGGTAGAAAGCAGAAGCGGTGATGGGGAGGGAAAGGGGGACTTCTACAGCTACACAGCTGTCATCAGGCATGCAAGATTCATGGGGCCAGAGCGAGAAGCCAGCAGAAGGCGCCTGCTGTTGTGGCCCAATGCTCAAAGGAGCAAGGATGCCCATGTGTTGGGCCCTGCCCTTGGTGTTACTGATGCAATTTCTCCAACAATTATTTTGGGACAAGTTCTGTGTTCTCATCACTGGAGTAGAGGGGTCCATCTGTCCATAGGAGTGCCTGGGTACAAAGAAGGCCCGTGTCATCAGTTTTTCATCTCTCCCTTAGCATTTCCCTCTTCTGTCTCTGCATCCCAACTGCCTTTACAGTGTTGTGTATACAACTTCTATGAAAAGCCATTACCAGTCTTTCCAACCTCAAGCCACACAATACTGAACGGCTCTTAAGACACACAACAAATCCAAGGCACTTCCAGCTGAAGGTTGTGAAAGCACCAGGTTTTGGGCAAGTCCCATGGGGCCATACCAGGAAGATAAAGCAACAGTCCCTTTCCCCTGTTCGGTCCAGGTGGCAGCTGCGGGTGTTCCACACTCGGGGAAGACTCAGGCACTGACTTCAGTCCATCAGGGCCCAAAGTCTGTTACAGACCTGTGATAAAAATCCTTGAATATAAAAAATGCTTGCCTTGGAATAGGCACAAATACAATGGTTGTTACAGAGATTAGAACAAAACCCTTGAAGTATAGCCATGAAAAAATGCTGGATTTTTGTCATGTAAACGAAAGATATGAAAATCTGTTGCACTTAATAATTCTGCATCTGTCTTGTTAAGCAAATGATAATAAAATCAGGGGGTTGGGGTTTTGAATTTTGTTTATTAAAATGGCAGTTGAGTTTCACTATTTTTGTATATTTTATCACTTGCACTGATAACAATGTGGGAAACAACACAAAGCATCAACTAAGCCCTTACTGAACAGTACTGTGGTTAAAGGGTACTAAATCAGAAGTTGGAGATCTGCTCCCAGTTCTGTTGCAGGCTGTCTTCATCATCAAGTCACTCAGGCAAGGGGTTTTTTTGTTTGTTTGGTTTTTATGTTTAGAAAATCATCAGGCATTTCAGATTTGGGGACTGGAACTCATTAAAAATATGATTTTTTTCCTACAGTAAACAAAACATATTTACAAGAAATACCAAAACGTATTTACAAGACCTTCTATAGCTTGCAAAAATGTTGCAGTTTTGACAAATCGGTCCTAGATGTAATTTGTAGTCCGGGAATAAAGTTATCCTTTTTTTTTAAAGCAGTGACAAGTATTATGATGTGAAATGACATATTGCTAGCCATGGGGAAGAATCTGATCCCTTGCCAGGTATCACTGGAGGAAACACAGGGTCAGCATATAACTTCATTGATTTTACATAGGGCTGAGTCTGCTTTTTATTTTGATCCAACTGTATATTCATTGACATGAAACAGACCATTCAGAGCTGAAAGCACTTTAAGAAAGATATAGCAACAGTACACAGCAAGTGATCCCATCACTCCAGCTGAGTCCCAGGTTGTCCAACAGAATAACATAATGTGAGATCCTGTATTTCTTAACTATTTTATCCCATTCGCAGTTCCTCTGCTGTAATCCAGATCACTTTCCACAAAGTACTAGAGTCTGAGACATGAAGTTTCTATGGCACGATGATGAGCAGGCATGGAAGTTAAAAGGGAAGCCTTCCGATCTAAATATGTTCCTATAACATTGGACGAGCCAAAGTCCTTTGCCATACCAAGGTCCACTGCAGCAATCACAGACAGTAAAACTACAATGGGGAAGAAACTGGGTCAAAAACTTTGCATCATTCTTCTAAGACTATATACACACCCACAGCAGTTCAACTTCCTCACGCACAAATGCGAATTAAAGAAATTCTCTGGCCTCAAAATGACTACGGTTCATTGCTGCAGAAGGTGCTTAAACTTCCTCAGCTCCATTTTAGCAGAGGCCCACGCTATTACAAAGAAGTAATTACTCTAGCCTTAATGCACAGTCTGCATGGCTCCTGTGGGGAAGAAGGAGACAGACAGGTCAAAAATAGAAAGATGTACTGTACAGTGGAGTGGGGTGGAGAGAGAGGGAAGAAAATGATTCTGCAATTCCCAGAAATGGAGCTGATATAATTTTTGTCTCAGCTGTAAGCTTTAGGTCCATCTCCCTTCTGAACGGACTGGCTTGACACACAGCCACAACATGAAGCTGTAAAACACATTTTGTCTGGAGGACAGGTGGCAGTGGAAAATCCTAGGAACCTTAAATACAAGAAAGTATTTGCATGCTTGATAAATCTCCCTTAAAAGTAGTTTCACGTTCACTCAAATACACTCAAAATCTGAACTGGGCATACCTGCATGGAAACCATTATATACCCCATATTATGTAATAGCAACCTTTGATCAACATTAATTTCATGAGAAAGAGTGGACCAAGTATGAACTCCCACTCTCCTAATACTTGTACAATTACTGATTAGGGGCGATCTATGCCTATTTCTTGCTCACAATACTCCTCGGGGGGGCAAGGGAACGGGATGTATTTCTGTGTTACTTACTCATCCAATATTTTTTTAATATCTTCTGTGATGTCTACATATCTTTCCGTCAGGTTACTTCTGGAGAAGCAAAGGGCGGCCAGATGAGTGAGCTTCTGAGGTTGGTTCTGAATCTTTTCATTCCACAACAAGGGGTGTATGAAGTTATTTTCTATTCTGAGGAATTTTAGTGGAAGTTTCAAAATCCCAGACGGCAAAGCAGAGAACTGGTTCTCTTCAATGTTCAAACATTTGAGCTTTCTGTGATTTTAAGGACCACCGGGCATTTATAGGCTGTTCACACCTTATCCTACCCTGACCACAGTTACATAATGTCCCAATTACCATTTGATGAATTAATAAACCAAGATGGCATGTATATATAAAATGCTATGTGTTTCTTACAGTGCAGTTTACATTCTAGACAAAATTGAACATACAGTACTTTTCTAATTATAATTTAAATACCTGGGTTATCTAGAAAGACAGGGACAGGTGTATCTGAATGCATTAGACGTACACAAGGAACATCAACATTAAGGGCAACAAAGAGCAACACAGTCTCACGTATGAATACTTCCTTTTCTACAGTTGCTATTGGGTGGGTTCCACAGAGCTATGTTTTAATTCTTATCTCACCAACACTTCACACTGCTTGAAAACAACCACCCATGGTTTAGAAGTACATTTTCTCTTTCTTTATAATACAAATGAAGTGTATGTGCACATATATGGTCCAAATGAGAGAATGATCGTATTTTGCATGGGGATATTTGACTTACAGCTCTCATCAAGATGCTTGGAAATAGTAGCTGGCTCTACTCTATCCACAGCTATATTTAAGGTGTGCAATTATTTACTGGTTTTGTTTAAATGAGCCTCTTGCATAGGACAGGATTAAGAATGGGAGAGAGGGTGCAGTGAATCTTCCTGATGTATTCAGTGATACAATTAATATCCAAGTATGGTCCACAGCATTATGATGTACAGATCTGGTTTCATATACCTGAGGTTCTTGATGTCATTAGGAATAAAGCTAATACCATTATAAGCAACGTCCAGATACTAGAGATCTTCTAATAAAAACAACCTACAATGAAAGAAAACAGAATGATGAATCAGGACACAAATGACAGAGAATCATGGAGTCAGAATAATTTAGGCTGCAGGAGACCTCTGGAGGTCATCTAGTCCAACCCTGCAGCTCAAACCATTTCTAATTGCTACACAGTGTGTAGGCCTCTATGGTTTTTACCTAGTATGGGAAAGTATGATGGCTTAGTCTATTTCCAACATCCAAAACTGTGGTTCAGCTCTTTTACATGAGCTGAGATGACCCCTAGAGGTATTCTCTCCCCTCAGTGTGGATGTTGAGATGGGTGCCTCAATTAAATAGCTAAAGCCAGGAGGATGAAGCTAGGTCTTAGCATTCCAAAACACTCTAAAAAGGGACTTTTGCTTCTGTACTCCAGAATCTCCACAGGACAGTCAAATTTTAATGTATTGATTAAGTTTTAAAATGCTACCTATTTTTACTGCTACACAAAGGCAGACAGCAGAGCTAAGAATGGAAGCCACAAGACCATTCTTTCTCAAAATGTTTTCAGCTAGAATGTCTATTTACCAAAAATGAGCCACAGCTGACTTATACATTTATGTAGTGAAGATTAAATATGGCAAGGTATTTTAGCAAGCATTACAATTAACTTTCAGTACTTCTGTCTTCTACTAATATGAGAAAGTCTTTTTTGTTTGGGTTAATTGCATGGCTAGAATGGAAATTAGTGAATGATTATAATGTAGGTCAAGATAGAAATCCTTGTTTGTGCTTATAAATGCTGCAATCCTCTCAGTTAATAAAAAATATGTTACCCAGATGGACGATATGATAGCAAATTGAAGGAAACTGTAAATTTCGTCAGTGACTTCAGTGTGTGAATGTCATTAGGGATTTCTCTGATGGGGCTGTTCCAGAGCACCAGGACTTGTAAGGTTTTAATATTAAACACCTGAGGAGGGAAGGGGACAGCAGGTGGAATAGACAACGGCTGTCCATCACAAAGCATGTCACAGTTCTGTTACAAGTATTCTGTATTTCTCGTATCAGTAAACTGTGCTGGAAGAACTGGGTAACAAATATTGTAAGATTAGCCAGTACAAGTACTGTATACGTAGCACAGATATAGCTAACTACTATAACCATTACTGCAAATACAGTGTGAGATACAATTGCCAATCACTTACTGTATCACTTACAACACTGTGATTGGGAATTGCAAAGCAGAGCTGCTAGTGCTGCTGGGTGTAAAGACTGTCCAGCATTTCCCTTTATAAGCCGTGGTTTTGTTCCTCGTGTTGCATCCTAACTTTTTGAGATTAAATTCTCCATTTCTATAATGCCTGCTTGAAGAATGTTTTTGCTAAAAGCATATGAAAGGAAATCAGAAAAATATTTTGTTTGGTCAGCATTTAAAAAAGACATGAAAAAACAACCTGATAATATTTCCTGCTTTTGAAAGGGCAGTGTTTTTCAAATCATGGATCAAACCCACAAAAGGAGTAGTGAAAGTTTTCAAAAGAGAGGTCTGACTATTAGAAGCACCTTCATTTAAGTTACTCATCTGACTTTTTAAGGTCTGATATAGTTGGCTGCATACAGACGGTGAGTCAGAAAGGCGGGGAGGGAGAGGATCACATTTTAGAAAAGTCTGAAAAATACTGGTTAAGCTCCTTAGCTAAGACCCCTGTGCTCCTGAGGGAGACATCTGAAGGTCTAAACTGGTGCTGCTCTGAGTGAGGGTTTGGACCAGCTGACCTCCAGAGCTCCCTTCCAGCCCACACCTACAACTGTAAGTTGTCCAAGGACAGCCTTTGCCAAGGCAGACACAACCCTGGGCCTGAACAGGGGAGACCATGTAACCATGTAGCTACCGCTGTATCAGGCGGCATGGCAGCGGGTGGGCTATCCCAGGCTTGTAAAAAGAAGGAGCAGGGAAATGTCCACAGTCCCCTAAAACGGACATATCTGCCGGCTTTTGCTTAAACTGCAAGTGTTTGCAAAATATATAGTCAGCCCATGGTCACTAAAGCTTTTCTAGATTTTAGTAGCTACTCATTCCTAGTGATTCTGTTTACACTAAGCCTGCTCCAATTTAGATTTTCCCAGTAACTGCAGGTGTTTAGCTGCTGCAGATCATGTCTGGATACCTTAAGTGAGCTGGCCAGACTGAGACCACTGGGAATTTAGCTACAGGTTGCTCAGTTCTGGGGGATGATTGTGGATAAGGGACAGGAAGACCTGTGTGAGCAGACAGGAGCCTGGGAAGGCAGCCATGAAGATTTCTGTGATTCCTCCAGTAATTCTTACTAAATTCCAAATAACCAAAAAGGTAAAGAAGTTGAATATTGTAAATTACCATTTTTCATTTCTTTTAAGTATCTGTGCTATGCCATTTGCCTCGCTGATTAATTCGTGACTCTTTGAAAGTTATTTTTTATATCTAAACTGTAAAATTTCAGCCTTACGTCATTTTAGTGAAGTCATGGAAAATAAGCAGCACATACCTCTACAGGAAAGAAGAGTTAATTATTGAATGACAAGTTAAGGTAGACCAAGGTATCCATTAAGGGGGTCAGGTCTAGAAGGTGAAAAAAACAGTAGGCTTAAAAGATATATAAAAACTGGATCAGCTGCATAAAGAAACCCCTCAGCCTTTTCATTTAAATGCAAAAAAGTAACATCCTTAAGAACAGTTCCTCAGGGCTCACAGATTTACCATGAAACAAAGCCAGAAATACACAGTTTGAGTCCCCTGCGGATGGTCAGCTTAAACAGTGTCAAAGATATGCCTGAAGGCCATATTAGCATCTCAAAGCCCAGCCCACCTTGCCCCTTGCCACAAAATCCTTCACTGTCATTCCTACTCCCTTCCATCAAATCCAAATAACCTGTTCTCTTTTTCAAGGTGGGCACAGTCCAGAATTGGACTTTCTGCTAAATTTATCCACTCAAGGAGCAGTCCCTGGCCACAGGTCATGAGGTACAGAGTGGCGTATGTGCACACTGACTTCTTACCTGCTTGAGAGCAGATTGCACCTATACCGCACAGCACTGGGGCCTCTGTTTTCATGCATAATTATTATTTTGAAAGGTAGGGTTTTTTTCAGATTGCAGAGTCTGAAATAAAGTGAGGACACTCCCTGAAGCCTACCATACTGATGCCTTTATAGTGTGTACAGTAGCATACAGGAGGGTAGAGGGTGACAAGCCCTAAAGCATTCAATTAATATGGAAAAGGAGGACAAATCATGTGCAGTCTTATCCATACTGCTTACTAGGTTGGGCCCCTGCAATGAACTACCTGCAGCACTACAGTACAGTTTTGTTGTAGAGGAAGCTGTTTGCTCACACCAAGAAAAACTGGGGATGAATGAATATTTTTGCAATGTAGATGACCAGGGAACCAATATGTAATGAAGCACAGACACTGACACGCAAGCTCTACACCTGAGAGCAGCGTTCATGGAGAGCAGCAAGGTCTTCTCTCTTATCAGTGCCCTAGTTCAGGCTTTCCTCATTATGCGATGAAATAAGTGGCCCAGTTCCGTGGCTGCCTCTAAGCTCTGTCATTTTTGGCTTGCATTTTCTTTTTATCCCACTCTCCCGTGTTGTTCAAACTGTGTTAGACTTCCCTTTGTAGCCTTCCTATGGCATACTGGATATATTAGCTCAGGCAGCCTAGTCAAGTTCTGGACTATACTCATCCTCCAGAGAGGATCCAAACCATCCAAACATGCAATCCAGAACAGCTCCAGAGCCCAGGCGGTGAAACTCTTTTTCATTTTGTTGCTCCTTTATTAAACTCTTTCTTTCATTTCTGACCTAGGAAATTTTATACAAACTCTGCTAGGAGAACACTGCTCCTGTATTATTATGACTCCTCTGGAAAGTATACAGTTATTGTTACACACACCGTCTCAAACTACATAGATGCTGAGATAATATTTAACTATTGCCACATATAATCTCAAACACATGTTAGTATATATAATCTAGCATCTAGTTCCTTGTAAACCAGACTTAATTAATCATTTTCACGACAGATACACAATAAACTATATATATACAACATACACTACCTATTAAATTGCCTGTAGGCGTATCAAATCTAAATCTAAGGGTTCCAATACAATATGATAAAATCTAAGAGTGATAATAAATAGGTACATGAATGTAAATAATGAAGATTTTTATAATGAAAGAGAATTTATATACTGCACTGGAGTTCAGAATTTTCTTAGATTCCTGGAATCTGTTTTGCAAGAAAAACAATGCTTCAGTGCTGAAGATTTCCCAGGGTAGTAGCAGATGACCATAGTCAGAGTAAAAGAGCATTGTCTATATTTCATTAAAATTAAAAACCAGAATGAAAATTCTTCTGGATGTAAACAAAATCTACAAAATGTAATTCTAAAGATGAAAAATATTTCCAGCAAAAATGAAAATCCCATGCAGGTGTTCTCATTGGTAGCTGTGAAACATTCAAGAGATGTAGTATGAACAAGACAGTCTGAGATACTTGAAGGATTTTGTCATGGAGTTCAAATTTGTTGTGCTGATGAATTGTTTCAAACTGTGTAATTCATGAACAACAGATAAGAGCTCTCAAGTATCTGTTCCTCATATGGAACAAAGTTCACTAATTTAGCAAACGGCTGCAACAATTCCTTCTGATTTTAAATAACTACCTTTGAGGATGTAGAGGCAAAACCAGAAGCACTTTGTCTTCTAAGCAATATGATAACTCTGGGAACAAATATCTTGACATTTACTGAGCTGTGTGAATTGTGGTGGCTCTGCTTCATGTGAAAGCCCTTCCCTTTTTCAATTCACAGCATTTCTGTTTCTAAGTGTGTGAATGGTCAAAGTATCTGAAACAGCAGCTGAACCCTGGAAATCTGTCCTGTTTTGGCTTAAAGCAGATGACGGCATTGGGATTCCTTGGTGGGTCTAGGCAGGAGGGCTGCCAGTCAGTGCGTCTGGAGAAGAGGTGCATCTCTGGCCTTCCTCCCCTCTCCAGAGAGTGCTCTGGAGGCAGCAGCTTCTGGGCCCTGCGTACAAGGGGGAGTTTGGCTCTTCGGTCACATTCCCCATTCGACAGATATCTTTCTTTGATTCCTCCAAGGGCAAGATAGTGGGCTGGATGATTTGGTCCTAGTCTGCTGACGGCATCATAAAAGCTTAAAAGCAGGGCAAATTTAGGGTGGTGTTTCTTTAGCAACAACAAACTATGGTCATATATCGCTTACTTAAAGTACTGCTTTTGCTGGAGTTTGTAATTACATCTTCAAGCGCAAAAGGAAGACTTACTGTACAGTTGCATGAAAACATGTCTTCATATCTACCTAACACATTTCTAAGATGCTGAAAAATATTTCCTGTTCCCAAAAGAAAGCAATGTCAATAACATTTAGGATTGTTTCATATTGAGCAAATCGAAATGTCTTGATGACTTAGGAAGATATTATTATTATTTAATCTTTTTATGAATCTAACTTCTGCGTTAATAAATAAGCTGACATTTCAAAGGCAATGTGCCTTAGACAAATAAAAAATGTGTTTTGCAAAATAGAAATGAAGACATTTAAAAGAAAATCAAAAGTGTTGACCACTTTCATAATTCAATTTAATCGGAAAATTTTGGCCCAATTTTTAACAGTGGCCAAGAATTATCTGGAACACTAGAATACTGACTCTGAAATGAGGTCCCTCCCCAGTTTTCATTTTTCTATTAATGTCTGGCATGACTCTGCCAATTTCTTTACACGTGACTCTGTAATTTCTTTACACACAGATCTTCACTGCTGTACAGCAGAGCAGCACACCGTGACACAGACTTCTGGAGTTTCTGGACATGGTGGATTTTCAGGAACAGAACCCCAACCTCAGCAAAGCATCAGGTCTTTCAGTTCTCCCATAGAGAAAAAAAAATGCAATATGACAAATCTTTATTTCCCTTATCGGAAGCCTTAGCAAAACTGCAGAGATCATTGCGTTTAGATGCTGCATAAAGTTACAAGACGTGTATACTGTGTAATAAGGTGTCTCAGACCTCAGGCAGCAGTGGGGAGACTCTAGGGATAACTGAAGTCAGCCTGCTCCAGAAAAGGACGCAGCATAACCACGGCAGTGCAGGGTTGTGCATGAGCTGAGAGGCAGGGCTGCACTGACTTGGCTATCCTGCAGACCCAGCCTGTGTCCCTGCACGTAGCTGCATCTCACTGTGTGGATGTGTCAGCCCATTCAAGGCTAGCCTGGAGCTCTCTGCAACATGCAAAAGGTGAATAGGCCCTCATAAGGTTGGGACAATGCTGTGGTACTTCAGTACTTTTAAGTAATTTAAAATAATTTAAGTAGCTTCCTCCAAAGAAGAAGGGATGCAGCACAGCAAAGATTTCACCAGTGATGACCATGAACCAAGAATCTTTTCAGTATGTGGCAAGGCCTGATTGTCTACTAAAAATAACTTGACAAGACTAGTCTTTCCCCTCTCAAAAAGTCAGCAAAATGATAGTAGCGTTAGCAAATAATTCTCTTAATAAACAATAGGCAAAGTGTAGAAAAGTTGAATAAAATAAGGAGGAGGGGTCATTTGAGGATCTCAGCTAGTAAAATGGGGAGTAGCTCCATTGATTTGGATGCTTTGGAGATGATTTATACAGCTGAGGAATTTATATACTGTACACTTTTCAGCAAAGAGAAAAAAGATCTATAAATACTTTTCTCTACACCCACATAAGGGTATTGCTGGCAAGAACACGAAAAATCAGTAATTGTTTTTTTCTAGTACCAAGAAAGAGAACTCCCAGCACTGTTTGCTTGTGATGATGGTTCTGGTATTTCCATCTCTGTCATTGCCAGTTTCCATTTTGGTCACACTTGCAGAAACGGATAATAAAGTGACATAATCTGTTTGATTTGATAATTAAACTTCTTATGCATATGGTACCAAAGAACCTCAGAATAAATAGGTATCAGACAAAATTTGCACCGTATTGCTACAACAACATGGGATCCTTCTTATCACAGCTTCCAAACACAGCCATATCACAGCATAACATTTTCAGGTACCAAGCAAGTTCACAGTGAATACTGACATTTCAACAGGTTTTCTAGATCGTGGAACAGGAAAGGGAACAATAATACCAATTCTTTCAAGGTCATGGAAAAAGGAATGGAATATTTACGGTTAATTTACACAGCTCATTTGCTTAAGATTGAGGTTCCTTTAAAGCAGAATGCATCCAGCTAGAATTATTCCCAAAATCCCTAATCAATTATTCCTGATCCACCCTCTCACTAGATATATTTATTCTGAGATAATAAAGTCCGGACCTGAAATCCACTATCTACCTCTAAGGAGGAGCTTGCTTATCCAGATAGCAACTCCTATTCCAATGGAAGCCTGCAGCAGAGAGCTGAGTGAAGCCTACAAACCATTTATATAAAGGTGGCTTAGAAAACCATTTCCTCATGCCGGCTGCCAGGGATTTGTGTCCTCCATGAAGGCAGAAACATAAATTCTGGCAGAGGATCCCACGTGGGAGTTTGGGTGAAGCTTCCTCTGGCTTGTTCAGCTAGGAGACTAAACTGCTGGTTCAGACCCACCAACAGACAAAGTTTAGATCAGCAGGCAAATTCCCAGAAACCATGAAATATAAAATCTCTGGTTCCTTACCAAAGGCAAGAGGCACCTTCTCTCATTTTCCACATCTGACAACTACTTTGTATGGTGCTGACATAGCTTGGGTTGAATTACACTTTGGCAATAGGTACAGTGCTGAGCAAGTGCCATGAAAATTATGCAGGATGCATCAGAAAGAAAATGAGACACAGTAAAAGTACAGGGGAAATGGTGAAAGAAGGTGAGACAAAAGAAGAGAAGAAATAAACAATGGGGAATTTAAGACAAGGGAACTATAGAAGAAAAGCATGTAAATCAGTTATCCCTACAGCTACTCTAATGTTAACAAAAAAGTTTTAAATCATTCTAAGCACTTCTTTTTCATGCCTTTTTCATTTCTTAAATTTTAAGAAATTTAAGATCATTTTTCTGTGGATGAGGTTACAAAGCCAGAAGATACTTTGAATGAAAGCTGCTATTGACTATTAAACACAGCAACATGAGTAATGCATCTTTAAAAGATATACCTGAAGGCTAAGAGGAATCTTCTGGTATAAGAAGCAACATAGTACTTCCACTTGGGACCTAGACATCAGTTTTTCCTCTTCATCTTGCTTGCTTGCTATAAAATGGAAATTAGTTTGCCAAACGTCCTCCACACTATTGCCATCAGGGGCATCATGAGAGTCTATGATATAAAAAAAGGATGTCAGGCATTACAGAACTTCTTAGGGGAAAGCAAACATTAGAAAATAAAGACTGAATGAGAAGTGTTCTGCAAACCTCCTACATCTAATCCTTGAGATCCTCTGTTGCCATACTCAAGACAAAACTCTCACACAGTAATCAATTAACTCATGAGTATCTGCACAAAGATATAAAGATTGCAGGTCCTTTACAAACACTTCCTTTCTTTTTCCTTTGATGGGAGAAGAAGTCTTCATGTACTGAAAAAAGGGGCCTGCGAGTAGAATTGGATTATGGCCTACAGCAATGGCAGTAGTTTGCCTTCCTCCATAGCCACCATTTGCAGTAGAGAGACTACAGGCTTCTCATTCTGCTGGAGTGTACTCAACCCGAAACAGTTCAGAAGGGGCATCCTTCTCCTGAGTGCTTTAGGTCTTGTACCTTCAACCTCACTGTCACTTCAATGCCTTTTCACTCTTCACAGCTCTCTGCTACAGCTCAGCTCTCAAACAAGGCTGGGACCGTCGGCTTATCTCCCTGGCTTTCTTGCCCGCCCACCACGGTGGTTGACAGCTTCCAGCCCTCTGCTGGGCACAGTCCACCCCCTGACATCTCTGCTGCCTTTTCAGTCAACTGCCTCACCGTGTTACATCCTCACTTTCTATACTCCCCTGCAGGGGAAAAGACACGTGCCACACCACATTATCTTTTTTTTCCTAGCTCAGGGCTCCCGCTCTCGGGTCTCAGTCTCACACTTCATGAAGCACAAAACAATTCCATCCACCAAGATGATTGAATTACCATTGCTGAAGAGTTGCTTGCTGATCAATGGGCACGCTGCTGTATAAATATCTTTCAGGTGTAATGGTTACTTTGGAGAAATGATCCTTGAACAAACTTCACTGCGCAGCTCTTAGATTCTTGTCAGGTTTACTATATAAATACATAATCTATAAATAGCATCCATCACTAATATGTACTACTACAAGGAGAGCCATCACAACAGAACTTTGTTTCAGGATAAAAGGTTTATCTATCACTTTTAAAATGGTTTAAATCATCGAAGCACAGCTCTGGTAGTGAGCCAGAAATATTTACATCTGTTTGGACAGCACCAGACTGGAAATGTATCGTACAGAAATAGATTTTACCAGCCTTTCAAAATAATATTCGGGAGGGCTTAATAATATCAAGGGGCCAATAATTATATCTTCTGACTTTTCAACCTTCATTCTCTAATTGAATTTTCCTTACTATTTTTAATACTGTCGTAAAGGTATTACTTTTAATATATTATTGTTATTCCTTTAAAATTAATATTACATAATGATAGTAACAAATACAGTATACAATATTCTAACAAAACAAAAAGTCAAATTGCTTACCATTTAATTCAAAAAAAACGATTTTCATTTTTTTTTCTTTCTGTTAGCCTGTTTTATTGACTACGTGAAGCCTGAGGAGTTTTAGCTATTTAGATACTCCTACAGAATTACAGAAGCTAGATGGAAAAAAGAAAAGCGTGCTTTGGTCTCTTTAACCCGGTTTGTAGGGACAGCATTGTTTTTTCATGCTATGACTTTATTCTAATGTGCTCATCTGTGAAAAAAACCACTGTAAAATTTCTGTATGCTAAACTTTTACAGCAGATCCTGGGGCCTGGCGGTTTTGACTGAAGTCAGTGAACCTGTTCAGATGCCAGGGTCCGTCTCTACAGATCTGGTTTCAGGATTGGTGCCTGGTTTCCAGCTTTTTTTTTTTTTGTTACTTAGGTTAAAAATGTTTTGATTATAGATCATGTTATTGTTTTTCACTTTTCTTTTTAAAGGTTAGTCCTTAAATATTTAATCAATAGCTACTTTATCTAAACTGGAAAGAGCTTTTCATTCACATATACAGGCCCACAAAATGCTCAGTTATTTCTGAACCATGCGGCACTGCAAGTCCTTTGTTTTAATTAGAAAACCCTGATGCCTTTAAAATGATATAAGCCACGATATGTCTTTTTACATGGATATATATTCTGAGAAGAGCAGGACCATCCCCCAAAACCTCATTTTTTTCATTTTGCCTGAATCTCACTTCCCCTGTGGTCTGACTCCACGTGATCTAATTTAATTTTTCTTGACGCCAGCAGTTTTTCAGTTCTCCCTCGTATTTTTGGATGAGCTAGGGGGAATGCCTCTGTTATCCAGTGGGCAGTGTTCAAGCCCGATAGGTGGAAGACCCAGGTTCCAGCACCTCTCCCAATGACTCTTCCACTATTTACGTGAAGAGCCTCTCAAAGAGAGGCAGGTCATATGGGTCATATTGCAGCCCTATTCACACTGCTTTGCACTAGTAGCTTAACTTCCAATCTATCTTCTTCTTTGTTAATTTTAGGGAACACATGGAATTTGAAACTATGCACTACAGGAACTGTCTTTGTACAATTTACCTTTGCCAACCTTCTCTCTTGGTGCAGACAGTTTAGACGGCAGCTTAGGAGGCAGAGGTCTACGAAGCAGTTTTAGCTGCTCAACCATTTTCTGCTTTGCCTTTGTTCCGGCCGGATGACTGAAGATATTTCAAAAAATCAGAAAAATCTGACAACAAGGCAAAACAAAAGAAACAGTCATCTCTAGTTTAAGGTGCTGAACTATAAATGTCTGCTCAGATAAACCAGGTGATAAAAGAATCATAAAACAGCAGAAGTGGCCAAAAAGGGCATTTGTTCTCTTAGTGACTGACAACAGTTTTTCTAGTTATCGTTAGTGTTTCAGGAAATAAATCGGTGATATTATTTTAAAAAAAAAGTAAAAGAGCTATTAACTTTGCAATGCTTGCATTAAAGAATGTTTTTCAGCACCTCTGTCACAAAAGGTGAGGCAAATGGAGTTTTTAATCTCTGAGCCAAAGGAGGAACAGTAAAATAGAGAAATACCCCACGTCAAGCATTCTGAAAGCTCCCGGAAACAGTCTTCTGCTGGATAAACAGGTTTAGTAAGAGCAAAAAGTAAAAGAGCTATTAACTTTGCAATGCTTGCATTAAAGAATGTTTTTCAGCACCTCTGTCACAAAAGGTGAGGCAAATGGAGTTTTTAATCTCTGAGCCAAAGGAGGAACAGTAAAATAGAGAAATACCCCACGTCAAGCATTCTGAAAGCTCCCGGAAACAGTCTTCTGCTGGATAAACAGGTTTAATAAGAGCAACAGTTAACCCCAGTAAAAGGCCGAGTCTGCAAGTAGCAATTTTATGCTTCTTTCTGGCTTCCTATTAGTTTATGAATGCATACAGTGATTTCAATCAAAGAACCCCTGATTTGGTTTCAGAAATCCTCTTATTAGTAGCCAAGTTTAGCAGATCTCTGATTCGCAGTCATTTTCAAGATTATCTACATCCTGAATTGCAGAGTTTGGGGTTGGTTTTTTTGGTGTAGGGCTAAAAACATGTAAGACATCACACAGTATAAAGACTCGGTCCTAAAGAACTGCAAATCAGAAGGAAAACACAGAAGAGAAAACATTGATGAAGGTGACTTTGAAGAGAAACTGAAAGTGCCATCAAGCAACTAATGGCTCACAGGAAGATTTACGAAGATTAAGAAAATTGTCACATACAGCTAGAAGCAAGGACATCTCTAGGCAAAAAATATTTCAATAATTTAATTTGAAAGTAGATAAACTTGAGACTTCAGTGCAGTTTTGCATGTGGACAAGATTAATTTAAATGAAGTTTAGCATGATATAAAATGGTGATGAAAAGAAAAAAAATACTGTGATGAAAAGAACGAACACAGTCCTGCAGTGTTTATAAGCAGGACTGAGTTCAGATTTGACACTTGGCTAATGGATTTGAATGACAGTTAAACAAGGGGATGGAGAAAGGAAGAAGCAGGGGAAGCTTGAAAAGGAAGCCCGGAGTTCAATTATAGCCATGCTGAGTTTGAATAAATGGTCAAACATTGCAACAAGATGAGCTACCACTACACAAAAATAACGAAGCTGGCATGGTTCATGACGTTAACTGCTGGGGACAGCATCCTTGGAATAAACTGCAGGCACAGGAGGAAGAACATAATATTAAAAAAAAACCAAACAACCCAACAGCAACAAAAAAACCCCACAATGCAGGACTTGTTAAAAAGCCAAAGAAGATGTTTCAAGAACAGGAGCAAAACACTCTATAGCTATGTCTGGACTCCCCTGGTGATACACTGCATCTTATCATTCCAGTCTTTCACTCCTCAGGATAAGGGTTCTGGCACCTGCCACATGGATCGTAGCATAGGATAATAATTCAGGTCGGAAGATACCTCAGGAGGTCTCTAGTCCAACCTCCTGCTCACAGCAGGGTTGACTATGAGGTCTGAGCAGATTACTCGGAGCTTTACCCAAGGATGGAGACCCCACAAGCCCTCTGGGCCACCTCTGGGCCTCCTTCCAACACTGATAAAAATCAAGACATAGAGTGCACACCCAGTTAGGGCACACATCTAAAGATAGATAAATGTTCTTGTTTTCTCTTTTATAGGTAGCTTCCATTGAAACTGGCTGACAGACCAAGGAGGGTGAGAAATGTTCTCAGACTTGGTTAAGAAGAAATCAGTGCCTTGAGGAGCACTGCCTGCAAATTACCCGGGGGCCAAACAGACTGGAAAGAAATGAAGGCCTAGGATGAAAGTCGAGTGAAAGAACTGATAGCGAGTGTACACAGCACATTCAGTTGGCTCAGAGTCAGGGAAGGAGCTGAAAGCACCAGAGGAAACCTGAAGTTATTGTCGTGGTTTAACCCCAGCCGGCAACTAAGCACCACACAGCCCCTCGCTCACTCCCCACTGAAGGGATGGGGGAGAGAATCAAAAGGGTAAAAGTGAGAAAACTCGTGGGTTGAGATAAAGGGAAAGCAAAAGCCACGCACACAAGCAAAGCAAAACAAGGAATTCATTCACTGCTTCCCATCGGCAGGTAGGTGTCCAGCCATCTCCAGGAAAGCAGGGCTCCATCACGCAGAACGGTTACTTGGGAAGACAAACACCATCACTCCAAACGTACTCCCTTCCTCCTTCTTCCCCCAGCTTTATGTGCTGAGCATGACGTCATATGGTGTGGAATATCCCTTTGGTCAGTTGGGGTC
>NW_008795921.1:371508-372158 GCF_000699145.1 Aptenodytes forsteri | reverse complement strand
AAAATTAACTCTGCCCCAGCCAAAACCAGCCCAGTCATGGAGATGAGCAGGGTGGATAAGAAAGCAAGCAGGAGACTGGGTGGGGGCAGCGGAGCAAACACAGTGCAGACCAGAAACCCTACTGTTTCTGGCAGGGAAGGAATAGAGTGGTTTAAGCTGCTAGAGACAGGAAGGATAAAAGCAAGCCACAGGGAGAGGGAACATTTATTTTCTCATGAGATAAAATTGATCATTATAGTTGGTGAGACTCTAGGTAAAAATAAAAATGAAAGCAGAACCAGTGAGTATGAAGACCGTGGCCACAAAACCATGGCTGCGGTCACTACTGTAGGTCTAATACAATTCGAAACACCGTAGACACGCTTGGGACTTCTCGCTCTGGTCCATCCATTCCTACCCATCCCCGACAGGCTGCCCGGGCGCTTGGCTGCCGGCCCTCAGGCTGGGAGCTGGGGCGCTCTCTGGGCCATGTCTCCCAGAAAATTCACCCTCCTCCCTCCACAGGGGCCGTGCGGGCCCCCCAGGCCTCTGGGAGCCGGGGCTTGCCAGGGGCGGCCAGGCGTCCCCCACCCCGGTACAGGGCCACCACGGCTCCAGGAGGGTTTGGGGCGGCCAGGGGTGCCGGCTCCCTCTCACCCCCCAGCCCGCCA
>NW_008795921.1:348210-370437 GCF_000699145.1 Aptenodytes forsteri | reverse complement strand
CTGGAGGCAGTTTTAGCATCTCTGTTGGCTGAAAGTGATCTCATTAGGTTTCATCCAGGGACTGATGAGTAGCCTGCATCTGTGTTACGTGTGAACACTGACCACCAAGCATTGTTTTCTGTGTCAAAAACTGTTTAGCTGATACATTTAATCTCAGTATTTATATTTTAAATTCCTTTTTGTCCACAGGGTCCCGCTAAAGACAACTTCTCTATAGCGGTAATAGTTTTGAGAATTTCTGAAGGGCATTTCCCTTGACTCACTATGGAAGTGAAGAAGCTGGTTTGCATGTTGCAAACAGCAGATGACTCTGCTCTTTGTCCCCTGCCTGCAAGGTTAACGTTTCCCTACCAGGCTGGCAGCAATCAATATCCCTCTCTTGCCTCTGCTTCTGCTCTTCCTTTGCACATATTCCACTGCGGAACGTGAGTGGAATAGGCTGAGGGAAAAATTGGGATGTCTTTCCACAAAAGAAACTGCGTAAATGAAATTAAAGGTATGGCTGCAATGTGCATAATAGATGCCAGAGGGGAATTATTTATGTAACACACCAAGGCATTTGCATTTTTTTATGTAATCGTCATTCAAGAATCAATACTGTGCCCGAGTGATTTATTTTATCATTGGCTTTTGTGCTTAGCGGTACGAGATTCAAAGCAAAATGTCATAACGAAGAAATACACTTTACGTGTACGCCGTGCCAAATCGTGAGCTCTCCCCCATTAGGCTGTAAGCTCGTTTGGGCAGCTCTGGTGTCACCCTCTTTGCGCAGTAGCGATGGTTGCGTCTCCACCGAGGTGCAGCCACCCGCTGTGTGGTGCTTGGGGTCCAAGGGCTGGCTGGTGCGACACCCCACCTCCCGCTCCGGCACCCCTTTCTGTGGGAGGCAGAATGGGGGTGTTCATGCCTGCCTTTGGGTTTGGAGTTAGGGTGTGACCAGGGTGAGGATCCAGACCTGGGAGCCCAGACAATCTCAAGTCTTCTGGTCAGATGTAGGTGCATGCGCTGAAGATGGCACCCTGAGGAAGGCTAGAAGGATACCCAAGGGATACCAGAATCCTCCTACTCAAACATTTTGTATGCGTTCATGCCGTTGACAATGAAATGCTGGGTTGCAGTCTTCTCTTCCCCACAAAATGTGGAATTTTTTGACTGGCAATGGGGCTAATCCAACAAACCCTTGCCAAAACTTGTAATTTTTCTTCACTGGAGCACTGACTTCAGCAGGGTTAAGTAGTTTCACTGACATGCACGAAGCCAAGCATTTGGCAGGTGGGACGTCGGGTTGGCCCAGGTACAGCAGATGATGGTACTGCGCTTGGGCTTGGCCAGGTCCCTTCTGCCAGGTACCTGCTGGCGGGGGTGGTAGGGGAAGCCTTCCCTGCAGTGCCATCTCCAGGCTCTGCAGCGGTGTCCGTATGGGCCAGTGCTAGGTAGTATGTGGACCCCAGACTGAAAACCCTACTTGTCACACAAAATGTATGATTTAGGCTTCCTCTCCCGAGGAAGTTTTGCATCCTGTAGTCTGTGAGCGGGATGGAATTTTGCTCTTACAGGGGCTCCTGGCAAAACTTCTCCAAGCTTCAGTGGGATTGGGTTTTTTCTTCTTTCAGATGAGAGGAATAAGGTGGCCTTTGTGTTTGCAAGATCAAGGCCTATCTTTTTTTGTTTCAGCATAAAAGGCAGGGACAAGAGCTGTGCTTAAAACACCATCTCACTCAACGGCTTGTGTGAGTTTTCCCTGGTGGGAAAGAGCCTCTTTCCATTTTCTGTTCCAGGCCCTTCCCACGGCGATGGCAGGGGCCATGACAGCAACTGGGTGGTGGCACAGCCGTCTGAGCGGATGTCTGGTGTGGCAAGACATGTGGGAGGGACTGTGGCCCAGATCCCCAGCGGTGTCTGGCACTGATCTCCATTGGTGATCTGTCTTGGGTGACTGGTTAGATGGTGCTTCCATCAGCTGCTTCCAAAATTGTCCCTCTGTTCCTTTAATGATTGTTAAGATGCACTAATTGTGAGGGAGAAGGTCAGCAACAGCGGCAGTCCAGTAACGGGGTATGCTATACCTGTTATTTCTGAGTTAGAAAACAAGATGAAACTCAGATGAAACTCCCTTTCCCACACCACCACATCACGTGGTGCTTCCTCACCGTTAAAGCTTTCTCTCTCACATCCCATCACCGTCTCTATGACAGACCTACAACTCCTGAATTTTCCCATGTGCAACACGCACTTCAGATAGCCCTTGCTCCATTAAAGGTACGATGCTAAAAAATAAGTCCTCAGATAACTCATGCCCTCCCATCATCCATGCAAAATCAGAGAAAGGAGCAGCAAGGAACCATAGGCAGGGCTGTGTTGGGAGCACACGCCGGGAGATCAAGAGGAGAAACTCGGAGATAAACTACTTCTGCTCCTCTGCATGCACATGTGTAACCCGTACAATTGCTAAATAACCAGACTTATTTATTTACGTATTTATTTATTTTACAGATAACCCACAGGTTTTTCTCATGAAAATACAATCATTCATCAGAAATTATATTCTTTTCCTTGTTATCAGAGAATCCACATTTTGGTTTTGAGGGCTGGATGGCATAAATACCAATTGCAACAGTGTGGGTTACCAAAATGGAATGATTTTCATCAAGAAGAAGCTAGGACCATGCTGCTAGTCCTCTTACTGACCTTTAGTATTGGCGACATAGGGATCACACAACTGGAAAACTCACAAATTGGTAATAGCATTACAAGGTGGACTTGAGGGATGGATTTCTAAATTGGTGATGTACTCTGCAAAGGAAACATCTGCTTCTTTTCTTCCAGTATTTTGCTTTTCTCAGGCTCTCCCTGTGCTGCCTGTGGGAAGACACCCTCTGGAGAGTGTCTGAGCAGAGCCCCCGACCCAGCCAGCTCTTGGGAGCCCTGAAGTTGGTCCCACTGAATGCAGGCTTAGGGGTCTGAGTCGGATGCTTGGTGTTAGGGAGGGGAATACTCCCCATGTAAGGCTTCCTCTTTTCCTTCCTATGCTACCTAGTGACCTGGTGACCCTTAGTATATACAGTGCATTCATTTCCTTCTCTCACGGGAAGGCAGCTAGTCCAATTTCCTTCTCTCTTACAGGGAGATAGCTAGCCCACTTAATCAACATTTTGAATAAACCTAATTTATTTTTTAATCTGCTTTAGTCATATTTAATGTTTCTATTGTGATCATCCTTATACTTATGCTACCTAGTGACCTGGTGACCCTTAGTATATACAGTGCATTCATTTCCTTCTCTCACGGGAAGGCAGCTAGTCCAATTTCCTTCTCTCTTACAGGGAGATAGCTAGCCCACTTAATCAACATTTTGAATAAACCTAATTTATTTTTTAATCTGCTTTAGTCATATTTAATGTTTCTATTGTAATCATCCTTATACTTTTTTTTTAGGGTTTTATTCCGAATCAATATTTAACATATTTCCCTAGTTACCATTTCCCTAGTTTAAAATTTATTTATCTTTGTTGGTTTTCATTATTGAACCTTCAATATTTACTCTTCCTTTCCTGTTGTCATATTTTAGCACTAGTAGGCCTTTATTAGATTGCGAATGTACACTCTTGGCTACTACTGTTTCAGGAAGCCACTGAAGTTATTTTGTAGGGTTTTTTCTTTAAAGAAAATCTTAGAAGAAGGTCAACACATTTCATTTTGTTCTTGCAAGCCCTTATCCTGCAGAAAGTGGACTGTTTTAGCTGGGAACACTCATACATATGAACTAAGTAATCATGTATGCTTTTACATCAGAAAAGTTTCCTTCCTCGTAGCATTGCATTTTAATATAACCCACTGAGCATAAGATTTGGGTAGATGAACTCCAGAGGTCCCTTCCAGCCACACATCCACGGTCCTTTCTTCTCAGCCTGTTTAAACTGAGTACCACAGGACGGAAAAGCGTGGTTAAAACTCCAGTGTCGAAGTACTTGGGACAGCAGAGTGGCAGCACGTGCCTTTCACTTCACACTTAAATCAGCGAGTCCAAAAGTTTTTGGAAAAGGACGTCAGCATCATTTCTGGAATTGATTTCCCCAAAGATAAAGCACTATAAAACTACAGTAAAAAAATTAGTTTCAGAGACCTGAATATTTTACGAAATGTTTTTGTTCCTGTAAGCAGAAATAGCTGTATTTCTTATCAAAGTGGAATTTCTTTCCCCATTACAGTTCCTGTCACCGTGCTGTTATGTTGCCTAACCCTGAAATGAAAGCAGTTTTGTTAACTTTTTACAAATGCTTGTTGCCATGTTGGGATTGAATTGCCTATCCCTCTCAGGGCAGGAAAAAAATACAAAAAAAGTTTCATTTTCTTGTGTGTACTGGTAAAAGGGAGCCAGTATGCTGGGTAAGAGTGGAATTGAGTGAAAAAACTTCTGAAATAAAGCCAGAGTTACTGGTTCTTTTTTTTTTAATAATAGTTTTATATTGTCATCATGTTAAATAACAAGGAAAGATGGAAACCCCAGTGTCTGCTGTTAAGCAGAAGTATCAAGTTGAATCACTGAAGACGTACCTAAAAATAGTATCTTTAGAAACAACTTCTTTGTTTCATGATTATGTAAAGATACATGAGAATATTCTCTAATTTTTATATAAACAAGTTTCTGAATGATTGACTCTAAGAAGTTGTCAATATAATTTTTTTTCTGTTGCTTATGGGAAGAACTCAAAAGATGAGATTTCAGTGTATCTTACAGACAAATGCTTCTTTGCATTTACAAGAAAATAAATAATTTATGCCATATATCAAAATCTCTCTACAAGCTATACAACTTTTACCCTACTTTTAAATTCGAAAGCATCTGTACTCCTAATTGTCAGCAAACTTCTAGCATTTATGCCCTGTTGTTTTGTATACCGTCCTTGCTTGCCTGACATTCTGTAAAGAGAAATATGAAATTCAGTTTGTGAGATTTTTATCATGAAATATTGGTAATAAACTCTTGAAAATGTAACTGGCTCCTATTAGTTAGCTTTGGCAGACTATTTTTCTCTTCTTTCCCTCCCCATATGTTTGCTGTCTTTATGTACAGGCAGGTGTCATGACTTTGCTCCTCAGTTTTTTCACCTGTGTATCCAGGCCAGAGTTTTCAAAATAAAACTTAAGATTTCAGATTACCCAGCTTAAGACATGAAAAAAATAGAGCAGTCTCTGGAAAGTGCTGAGCAGCTACCGTCAAGTAAGCTGTACTGTACCCCCTAAGGTCTCAGGGAAGAGGATGCACCCAGGCTTTCTGGAAGAGCTGCAGACTGGAAGTTCGTGGAAGTCCTTGGGTTCTGGATCTCAGAGTTCACCCGGTTCCACTCGGGGTTAGAGAAAACAGCAAAGACCACACAACATAAGTGGAAATAGCTTGAATTACGTTTTGCATGCACAGTGAGGTCATTTGCATGTTAGTGACTTGATCAGCTTGGCTTTAATGAGCAAAGTCAGTCAGAACTGTGATTAACACAGGAAGCGTGAGCAGGGACACACAATGAGCAATAATGTCAACATTTATTTTTGCCTATGAATTAAAATGAAGTAGTTTATGTGTTCTTTAAAAAAACCTTAGTTTCTCCTAACAGCTCTTTTTTAAAATGCCCACCTTGCCATTTCTCCATGAGCATGCTTTCCCAGCAGCTTGGACCCTGCTCATCACGGGGGTCCTCAGCGACTGCTCCGTTGTAAGGCTAGGCAGAGTAACTCCTAGCTTGGATGAGCTCCCCTTGCTAAAAAGACCAAGAATTATAGGAGAGCATCCTCCTCACCAGGTACCCAAAGCCAAATGCCTTGCCAAGCTGGCTGGTGAGGTTGCTCCCGTAAAGAAGCCAGCTCTGAGTGTGGGAAAAGGCTCCCCTGTACCCGGTGGGAAAGACCTGTGATGCCATCAAATGATAAGCCTGGGGGCATCTGCTGTCTGTGAAGTGGTGCAGTAATAACATAGACATCACGTGGATAGATGGTGCGAGGGGACACTGGGGTGGAAGAAGTAATACTGTGCTACTCCCTTCCTGATGAGGTGGGGTTGTCAGCCGCTGAAGGTCTCCCATGGTCATGAGAGCGCGTTTCTCAGAACTAACAACAACTATAAACTCTTTAAAAAGAAACTGTCTTCGAATATGCATGTCAGTAGGAAGCCTGATACTTGCAGAAGTTGTTGGGTTTTAGGTAGTGCTGGAGGTGTCAGTATGCACAGGGCATTTGGGACAAATAATTAAAAAGTCCTGCGAAGAGAAAATAATGTTTTGCACATTTTGCTTCTCGACAATGTATCAAGAGATACTTCCCAGAAAATGAGAAAGGGATTTATAGTCAATCAGAGAAGGAAACGTCCTTACTAAAGATCCTTTAGACCCACCTTCAATCTCCTGTAAGTAACAGGATAACTGACACATTTTACATCTGATTTCTAGTATTAGAAGGAATCAAAATATTTGTTAATATTAATCACTTTTTTTTTAAGAAATACCAGCCTTCCCCTGCCTACTTTTCATTTTAGGTATTCATTCAGTTAAAAAAGCGGTGCAGTCTTAATGCTGTGATATACCAGTGAGCCCCAGTATTTTTGTGTGGATGCTACACATAGATGAGAAAACAATTTTTCAAGCCAATTCAAAAGCAGCCCTCAGGTGAAGACTGGCATTTTACACTGATTTTCAGATAACCCCTACTGGCTGCCCTTGCTGCAAAGCTGTGAAAAGTGCCCAAGCATTCACCTTTGTCCACAGTTCTCATTTGCATCCCAATGTCCAAACTTCATCAACATCTACTTTCACAATTGCATGCCCCACATAGACAAGCAGAAAGTTGGAAGAGGAAGGACTGTCCAATGGTTAGACCACTATTTCAAACCATGGGAGATCTCTCTCAGATATATATATTAAAAATACGTCTTTTTCTAAATAAGAGAAGTAGAATACATTGGTCAGCGGCAGCTCAGTTGCTACCAGCATTTGAGCTAGCTTCTTTAAGCAAACTCAGGTATTTCTGCACTACTCTGCCTTCAGTGTCTATATGCCCTTAGTTAAATGGGTTTGTGCAACCAATGGTAACCAGAAATCCTAGTAGCTGCAAGAAAGGTATCCCCTTAGGCTGTGACCAGCATGTATCTGCCATGTATTTATCCTCTCATCCTTCCTCTCGGAGCCTTTCTTGTGGTGGGATTTGAGGACTCTCCTGAGTTGGCCCAGGTGCACAGAACCCATGCAGTGGCGTGTCCCAGAAATTTTGGGCAGAAGCACACAGCCTTTGCTTAAATGCTGACTTATTTTGCAAGGGCAGGTAAGAAGACCTGCTGAAAAGATGGCCTTTAGCAAAAGCTGGGGTTTGTGGCTGCAGATTCCTGTGTGCTGGGAAGGAAGGGAGACCACAAAACTTTGCAGGGAGGCTACAGAGCAGCTGGTGCATGGGATCTTAGTAAATGCACAGTGATTTCTCTCTCACTCATGAGTCAACATCTCTTGCATTCATTGCTGGAACATACCCTTGGGCACAGATTAGCTGGAGCATCATAGTTCACATGCCAGCTGTCCTCACGGTGCCTCAGTCACGTGGCTGTGGCCAGAAATGCACCTGCCAAAGGTGTCCCTGAGCTTTAAGTAGATAAAGCCCACGGTACTGAAATCTCACTGGGATGTGGAAATACACTTATTTTTAAAATGAAAGGTAACAGCTCTTCAGCCATGGAGGAAACAAAGATTACAACATACAGCTGAAACTACTGAGGAAATGTAAACAGGCTGAACTAAATCTAGTCTTTGCAAAGGCACCTGTGAACCCTCTTGTTTAAACGTGATTTGCAAGTCAGAGCCTGCAGCATGCAGTTGAGGGTGCACTTATGGTATCAGCGTGCTGCACGGGAGTACGGTGGGTCTTACTTCTCTGTGAAATGAGTCAGGAGAAGATTGATTTGTAGGGGATTGTTGGAGGCCATCAGAGCCACCCCCCAGTTTTTCTTCCTCTTCCTGTTGCAGTTGCAGGAACAGCTCGTGCAGAGGAGGGAGGAGGGACCAGGCAAACTGTGGGGATTTTCTTCGGTGTGAGATCTTTGCCTGGCTCTGCTATGGTTTGTCTGTCCAGTGTTTCTGACAGCTGAAACAGATATTTCATGACACACTACTCAGTCATGTAATATGTAATGCTGTGAAGAGCTGAAGAACATATTTTGTTATACCTAAAACTTAGATACTTTCCACACTAATGCTTAGAAAAGGATTTAGAGTTACTGTCATGTAGGAAACACATTGCTGCTCATGTGCAGCTCATAACTCACCAGGTGGGAAAAGGCAAAGAAGTGCCTGAAGGAGCATTAAACCAGCCAAAGCATGTTTAACCAGCAGGCAGACTGCTCCTGCCACTCTTGACACTCAACCCTCTTTCCCTTGAGCTATATGGTGGTTTGTGCCAATCTTTTATCTCAGTCTCATTCCACCTCTCCTGTGTGCCTGTCCTTCAGCCCTGACTAGCAAAGGGGATTGAAATAAAAACTGGAGATGCTCCTGCTTTCTTCTCCTCCCAACCTTTGCAGCTCTCTGAATGATGGTGGTAGAGCAAACCATCCTTCTGTCTGTCTATATCTCGTTTTTCTTACCTCCCTCTCTGTCTCATCTGGGAGAGCGCAAGCCCTTTGGGGAAGCTTGCTTTCTTATCCTGTCTTCCTTCATTTCTGGAACCACAGTGCCCAGAGGCTCCAGAAGCTCTTGTAGAAACCAGCCCTAGGAACAAAGAACACATAAAGGTGCAAAGGGAAAAAAACCTGAGCAGCCAGGATCATTCTGGAAGAAAAATTTCCCACCGCATTACCCGTTCCTCTATGCAAACTTGAGGTGCCAGGGAGGATGGTTTCCGGCCAGCACTTCACAGTGACTGAGGCCATTTTCGTCCATGAGCAGTAACATGGCTCATTGTACCTGGTCCTGAGTTTTGGAGTGGACTCCATGGCCAGTCTGTACATATTGCCCGTGGCAGAGCTTGCCAGGTGTGTCTTTGCCACCGGCTTCGGTGGGAACATGCCTGGCGGAATGGGACTGGCAACCCCAGGGTGGATGTGTAGATACTCCTGCCTGTGGAGATCTGCAGAGGATTTACACTGCAGTCTCTTTGGCTCGGTCCTCCCACCCATGGAGCCTGCAAAACACCACCAGGACCGCTGGGCGTTGGAGCTGCAAGAGGAAATCATCTGATACTGACAGTGCACCAAGAAATCCTACTGCTCAGGTGGTATTTCGGTGCCTACCCTCCTCTCCATGCACTCTCAGTTAACCCGTGTGGGGTGTGCAGAGGAGACTGAGGCAGAGAATCAGTTTCCACAAATGGCTCTCGGCTATTTGGGAAGCTGGTCTGGCTTCATCCTTCCCCTGTCCATGGACCACCTTGCTTTCCCCTTGCCCTCCTGCTGCCATAGGACAGGCACCAGCTCACCGGGGCGATCGCAGCCTGAGGGTCCCTGTGTGCCCGTGTCTTGTCCTTGGTACAGCTTCATCTGCCTGGCCAGGGGGAGTGATGGCGGGGCTGCTGGCCATGCCTCGGTTGTACATACTGTCCAATTGCCCGCTTCCAGGTCATGACATAAGCTGGCCAGTGGTATCATCTGCAGAGGTTTCCTTCATCTTGAATGTGTTCAGGGGTCTATGTCCCCGCTGTTTGGGAACAGCTGAGCTCAGAGGTGATGGAGTTGGCCATTCATTGCATGCAACACTGATAAATATCTGAGAAGAGGCTAAACTGATCTTCCTGAAACCGTCTCCAAAGCCATCCCACTCATCAGCTCGGCCGTACAATGAGGGATGGAAACTGGGCAGCAAAGCCGGCTGGGAGCAGGACTAGTGACACTGTCCCTTTTGGGGTTTTGGTTTAGGGGATGAGTTGTGTGCTTTTGCACCCTACAGGTCAGTGAGTGCCTGGGAAAACGGACCTCACTGTTGACTTGTGGGTGACCTCCAAGGGATGCCATGGTCTGTGCATTTATTTAGTAGGCTGCAGAGCTGAATATGGCTGAACGCTATCGCTCCTTGGGCTGTTAATGCAGGGGATTTCTGGGTAGCTGTCTGGAAGAGTTCGTTCTTTTACTGTGATCTGTGAGAGCAAAGAGGGCGCTTGCTGGGATTATGGGTGTGTGTTACCTGGATAGCACAGGGCTTGTCTCCTGGCTCTGCCCTGTGGAAGGCCTTGGTTTCTAAATTCCTGACACCACCAACAAACGCACACACAAAAGATCAAGATGGTTGTGGAGTTTTCATATGTTAGCGATTTGTTTAACATTTCAGTTTCCTCTGTGCCTCTTGAATACTGTGTCAAAAGAGCAATTAATGTTTGTTTCAAGTTTATCTGTCTTCTAGGCAACACTCAACAGGTAATGTTTCATGCTGTTTTTCAAGAACAGTTGTTTAGGGGCTCTTTTGAGTCTTCTGACATTTGAAAACACACCTGATGACTTTGCCTTGTTAGTTTTTGGTGTGTGGTGGCCACAGCAGCACAGAAAATGGAGCAGATAGGTGAGGATGAGGAGACGAGAAACTCCCCTGCTTGTCTGAGGATGTGCTCTGCCCATTTTCTAGCAGAGCAGGCAGCTCCTGTATGCTATCCATTGGTACCAACACAAGCAGCATCGGTGCAAGCAAACTCATACCATCTGATACACATCTGACACTTCACTTAGCATTTGCTTTCGAGTGGCGGATCTTCCATCTCTCTGTGTTCCCTCAAAGGTCTTTCACTTTAAGCAGTCAGCAAAATTAAAGTCCAGTTTTCTCTTTTACAACATGTTCCTACTGTATGATTGCTAACTGAACTACTATCCCAATATAGAGGGTCGGCTGTACAATGAGGGATATTTTAGTCAGGTGCTAAATACGTTGTTTGCTAAAATTTGTCCAGCCTGCCTCAAACTTTTGCTCAGGTGTGCAAAGCCTCGCAATCTTGGCCACCGTTACTGTCAAAGCCCGGCTGCTGCTCTATATAGACTTCTAGAATAGGAACATGTCGTTGGATGAATACCCTTCAATTGCCTTGCAGAGCGCATCCACCTCTCTTCAACCTTATCTCAGCTGAGCTTCCAACCTTATCTCAGCTGAGCTTGCAAGAGATATCAATGCCAGCCACTAGGACAGGAAGGTGTTTGACCAGCAAGATGAAAAAAATGCAAGGAAAAGCTTGGTTTTGCTTATTTGAGGTAAGCAAAGCCGTTGGATGAATACCCTTCAATTGCCTTGCAGAGCGCATCCACCTCTCTTCAACCTTATCTCAGCTGAGCTTCCAACCTTATCTCAGCTGAGCTTGCAAGAGATATCAATGCCAGCCACTAGGACAGGAAGGTGTTTGACCAGCAAGATGAAAAAAATGCAAGGAAACGCTTGGTTTTGTTTATTTGAGGTAAGCAAAGCTGATTGATAGTGGAAACATGAAGGAATCATAGCTGGGTTTTTGTGGGGCTTGGGCTGAAGCAGAATTACAGCTAAAACCAGCTGTAACTGGTATTTGTTAGTTTACCTATGTCATGGAAGGGGTTCATCCCAAATACAAGCTCTGACGCGGAGGTTTTTGTCATCACCATGTAAAAACATTACTGAGACTAGATTTGTCAGGAAAGAAGGTGGCTTTTCATGCGTCCCTTTTCCAAAAATAGAGATGCACCAGGTAAGAGTTTGTTAAGGATTCAGGACCTTCGTGTTACAGCCTTTGCAGAAAGCCTGGCCTCAGATACCTCCTGTGTTTAATTTCCATACTAATTCCTCCACCAAAAAAAAAGACTCCAATCTTTTTTTGTCTTCCTGCAGCTTCAGTCGATGCAGGACGTGTTCCTTCTGAGTGAAGGGCTGTCACCCAGCACAGCACACGGTCAGCCTAGGGCTGGCTTTCATCCTTCACCTGCGGAGGGTGGCGAGTTCCCCTGAGGCAGAGCCAGAAGCAGAGCCGGCTCTGCAAACACAACCGTGACAAAGCTGGACATGAAACCTCCTCGGTTCGGGCATTTGCTCTCCAGATTCTGTACTGAGATTTTTTTTCTGTTTGGATGTGCTGTAGAAACACAGCAAGTTCCTCCTGGGGGAGGCAAACTTCCCCTCCCGACAGGGAGCTAGTAGCTGCTTGTAGGGGTTTATGAGTGGCAGTTTCTCTGCAGAATTTCGGGCCGTTGACCCCCAGGCTTGGAAAATGCAGGCGAGAGGCTGCAAAAAGAAGTGGGGCTTCTGAGCTGAATAGCCTTAGAAAAATTATGAAGAATGCTGACAGAAGAGCACCACGTGAGAGCAAGTGAGCAGAAACTGCTAGGGTAGGAGTCAGGGAGTGAGGAAATGGCAAGAGGTAGAGGGAGAAGGGAAAAAAATGTAGAAAATGTGCAAAGGGAAAATGAGAGAATAAAGGGAAACATGCCAAAAAAAAGAGGAAGAGATACAGGAATATAGCTTTTAAAGAATCTGAGTGAAAAAAAAAAAAGAAAATTAAGCTAAAAGCAAAGCAAACAGCCTAGGAGGTTAAAATTTCCAACATTTAAAAACATATAAAATCAAAACATAACGATAGAGTATACAAGAAGGTGCGTATGCGAGTGTGCCTGCGTGCACGCGACATTTTGTTCAGTCATACAGGTGTTTGTGTGCAGATTTCCTTCTGGATCCAAAGCAAATTGAATTATCCTCTTCTCGGCAAAAAGCCACCTGTGGAGAATTTGTTTGGGAGAGCAGCTTCATTTATAATGGATTTTTTTTTTTCCTGCCGTCGCACCAGTTTGCAGCAGAAGACAGGCACTTGAAATTCTGGCAATGGGGTGGCGGCACCTGGGTTCCCAGCAGAAGTGCTGTATCTTTGCTGTGACAGCTGCCCCGGGCACGTGGCGGAGCTGGCGCCCACGTAGCGGGCAGGGGAGGGCGCCTGGGGAAGCCCATTTTCCTACCGTGCCAAAGCCACCTACGGTTCACTCACCAAAAATTGAGTGAGATTGAGGCTGTTAAGTGTAACAGATAAATGAGAAGGTGGGTTAACTATGAGACAGCTTTTGCCAGATCCAGATTTTCAAAAATCATGACTTTGTTTCCTCCCAGCTTTGCAAAAAAACCTGTCATAATTATTATAATTAAAAATAAAACATTTTTTCCATCTGTTTCTCCACGCTTTTTACTCCTGTAAGCCTCTGGCCAGCTGAGCCACCAAAGCCATGTTTTCATACTTTCCCCCCCATCACAAAGGTGAAATATTTCCTGAAAGAAAACCAGAACAGCTAGGAAACAGATTTTGGGCCAAGTCAGGGTCTAACCAAAACTCCAGTTTTCGTAGGAGTGCAAAAAACCCCCAAAACATGAGAGCCAGTATTGTTGCAACAGCCTCCGCCAGTGACACTTCTAGACCCGTATCCTTCTGGAAACGGGTTTATCAGATGGCGGAGTCACTGCCGGTCTCTGTTCGAGACGTGGGATTTGGGCACTTTCCTGGGAAAGCCAGGGGCGCGTGCCCTCCTCTCACTGCAGTCGACCCCGGGGGTAGGCTGTGGGCCGTGGCTGCTCGGTCGGCTAATAGTGGCGAGGCTTTCCCAACCTCTTCTCTCCTCACCACCAAGTAAAACCTAAGATTAGCTCATGCACCGTTATTAATATTTCACTAGTGCTCCCTGTTGCAGCAAATGGATGGTTCTGCTCAATAATTCATGGCTGGGCGTAGCCTATTAAATTTGTAGTGGGGTGTACACTTTCATGTTATTTATTTATCATTGCTTTCATTTTACAGGGTTTTTCCCCCTGCTGTTTCTTTTTTCACTTGCTTAAATGCCTCTCCTTCAAAGTTCAGACTGCTTACAGGAAATTAATGTTGTTCCTTACGCCTTTGAAGTAAGGCTAAGCTCTTACTCTAAGGGCCTGGGACTGGGCCATAAGAAAAACTTTCAGACACACTCAGCCACTTCAGTGCAGGAGATCTCTTTGAAGCAAAGGACTTTGGGACTTCAGTACCAAGTCTGACAGCCCAAAATTCATCCCTGGCCTCAGAGCTGTCTGCTTTTGGTTTCACAGGGATGTTTGGCTCCTTCTGCTGAGGGAACAACCTGCTCCAAGACCAGCGATTGACCGTTGCCCTGTCTCCTCCTCTGCCAGCAGGCACTGTTCTCTCCTAGGCCCCTGCACGTATGTTTTGGGGAGCGTAAATCTTTCTAGGCTGGTTGTAGGTTGTACTTCCTGCTTAGGAGTGATCTGTTGCTTTGCTTTGTGGAAACAGTCTATTCATAGATTATTTGATCTTTGTGGCTCATCTTGATTCCTAAATAAGACAGCCTGTCTGTGAAACCAAAAAAAAAGATTTCCTTAGAAGACTCAAAGACAGGTTTTCAGAGTTAAAGGTTTGGAAACCGAAAGCTGCGCAAGCATGTAAAATCATAAACCAGTCTCCCAGCCTAGGTTTAACTGGACATTATCCTCCTCGCCATTCCTGTGCCCAGCTCCAGGAGAAAGGGTGACGTTTGGAGAGCCACTGCTTCTCAGAATAACCCCACCAAAAACACGCTTTTCAGTATGAGAGAACTTCTTTTTACATGCCTCTATCTTCAGACATGCCAGTATACAAGCCTAGATGTCCCTCCCAGCCCAAGTGTAAATGCCTTTTTGCTGATTTGCACCAGAGCTTGCCAGCTCTGCTATGTGGTAGAGGTTTCCCTTCATTTTCTTCACACCCGTGTAGGCGTGGGCCATCACCCTCCATGCTACCTTCTCCCTCCTCCTCTGGTTCCACGCAGCAGCTGTGCAAGGCGCCGCTGGGAATGCTGATACAGGAGGTCCATGGGGATCGGTGGGTCCTGGCGTGGAGGGTGGTGGTTGCATGGGGGTCGGAGATCCCATATGTCTCAGGGAGGGAGAGCATGGTGGCAGACTCCAGCTGGAGGTGAAGTCCTGAAGGGGTAGGTCTGCCCCACTCCTTCCTGCATGAACAGATTGAGGCAAAGAGTGAGATGCTCTTGTTGCACCAACAGATATTTCATGATATCATGATTCTACCCCCAAATGACCCCAGTATCTGTGTTGTGACAGGTTCAACGGGATCACCCACCATTGCTTTGCATTCTCAAGGCTTTTTCTGGCAGATGTAATGCAGGAAGAATACAGCGTAAAAGGTATTATTTTCACATGCATTCTGCCAAGCCCCCAGTCTTTAGTGTTCTCTCTCCTGCAGAGATCACACGTGGCATTTCAGGATACATTGCTAACATAGACAGTCCCAGCAGTGGGTCAAATTACCTCCCCCACCTGAGCACATGCCATCAGAGTGATGACTCTTGCTTCACAAGGACTCATTTACCTTTCAACAGCATTTAAGTTCTCGGGGTCCATTTTCAGAAACAAGGAAGGCATTTCAGTACCTAAATCACTAATGGCTACAGGAAGTGTCACTGACTTTAATAGGAACAAGAACAGGGTCACATGGAATAAAGGTGTGATTCAGATTGCATCAAACTGTAGTGGGAATTAGATTGGGTCCTCTGAACTTATATAAGAGCAAGATATTTCTTTAAATGAGATAACTTTTAAATAATTTCCATTAATTTTGATTTGCCCTAGTTTTTCATGGACCAGGAGGTTCCCCTCAAAGGGTTCATTTAAAATTGTGCTGTCATTAAAACAAAGATACTTTGCAAGGTCCACAGGAAGCTTCCACTGTCAGCTTGGAAGATCTGTGCTGCTGTCCCCGCTCTGCTCCCCACCACGCTCTTCCCATCCTGTGTATGTTCTTGGATGGAAGACGTACACAACCCATGACTGTATCAGCAGTGGCAAGGAAGGTGTTGCATTATACAAATGTGATTTTGCAAAATAATAGCTTTTGGAGAAACTCATTCCCTGAAGCAGAAGCAGCCAGCAGGAAGGCAAAGGTCTTGGGAGACTGCAGTGGGCAGTTAGTTACAAACGCAAGAGCCAAGAGGTGGTCATGCCAGAAAAGGCCACCGCAGGAATACCCTTCCCTAGTTACCACAAGGAAACTGTTCCCCTACAGCAGACCCCAACTCCCTCCTCGCTTGGGGATCCCTGCAAACCCCCTCCGGGCTGCCAGACCACAATGCTGCCAAGTAAGATGAAGCTGCTGTACCCTCTTCTTAGGCAGATGCCCCAGTTCCTCCGAATGTAATTCCCATTCATTGGCGGAAATGGGATCAATGGTTCCTGCAGGCTTTATGGGTTGCCGCTTGTCTTGCTAATAAATAGCCGAGCTTGATGACGGGAGAAAGTGGCACTTCCTGAGGCTCCCCAAGGCACCTGGGGCTGAAGGGGAAGAAGGTGAGAGCTCGTTGGCAGGCGAGGAGGCGGGAGTGAATGCATGCTGCTGCTCAGAGCTGGGGGGCTGACGCAGAGGCAGAGGATAGCCAAGGCTGCGGGAGAGGAGGAGAAAAGCCGTGGAAGGGTTTGAAGCCTGCGTGACACGGTCTGGCTGACCAGCAGTGAAGCCTGGCTGCGTTGCACGGGCAGCAGGATGAGAGTGTCAGCGTTGCAAAAGGTGCGTGGAAAGAAAGGTCCTTCAGGCACAGGGACGATAAGGGGCAAGGCTTTTGAAGTATTTTAGTGGTGACAACAGAAGGGAAAGGGTTGGTTTTGACCTGTTCAGCTGGGGCTCAGGGGCATGATCTGTTTATAATTATAGTCCTCCCTCTTTGAGTGATTGAACACAGTGCATGTTAATTTATGGTACTTAATTTGTAGATAATCATCTTAGCTGTTTCCTAATGTCTTTGCCTGTAACTGGAAGAACACCCCTCTCTAAGTCTTCTACCTTTCATGCAAGTAAATCTCAAAGTAGCTGCGTTGGGATTTTGGCCCTAAGACTGGAGCTGTAGGTCAAGTGTATTATTTTTCTAATGCGGGACAGTAATGGACATTTAACTTAGTATCACGGTGCATCCTATCATAACACCAGCTAGCCTGTTGCTAACCATAAGCATACATTATTGCAAAATACAAGCTATTTATATTGAAGAGTTTATATTGAAGAGTTTATATTGAAGAGTCACTTCTAGGAAATCGATACTATAATGATTGCCTGCAGTATCCTGCCCCGTGTAAAAAACTACGTTAGAGAGATCATTGTCATATAATCATACATTGTCAGCAGTGCCACAAGCGAACATCACACAGGTACAAATTAACCAGGTACAGGTAGGAGTTAACTATTGCACCGTACCAGTTAAATGTATTTCAGTGCTGCCCAATAAAATTGTTATTTGTGTGATGCTTCAAGGATGCACAGTGCAGAATTTAAATAGTGCGTTGTCATGACAGGACTTCAGCTGGGGTTGTGTGTAAAGACTACTTAAGTTTAATAATGTTTGGTGAGATGGCATTATTAGGTATACACAGCGACATTCCAGTAGGTCTTGAAATAAGGCAGGAAAAGGGAAAGGGATTCATGGTCCACATGGCAAATAGATCAAAATCTTTTGTTTACACTTGCCTTATAAATCCATCGTACTTTAAATCTCATCCCCGCTGTCTTTGTATTTCTAAGCTTGTTTGAGCACTGTTTTAGCACAGCTGGTGCCTATTGGTATGTACTGGTATGAATCAGTGCTGTGTACCGATGACACAGTATTGAGCTCAGTCTAAGTGAGATGAATATAAAATATCATATGCTAGGGTGGAAAATCTAAGTAAGTCCCTCACCTACCTTCTGCATAAGCTATAATAACTCAAGAGAGGGTGTTAAGAGTGCTTAGCAAACATCTCTGATAAGGAAACACCCACCCTTAGTTTTCCTGTGCAAGTAAGATGTTAGATTTAAGGCATGCATCCATTTGGTGCCCTCTTCCCTATCTCAGAAAAGGTATTGCAGCATTCAAGGAGATGTCATGGAGAGCAACGGAAATAATTAAGGATTTGAAAAAGGTCTGTAAGAAAAAAAGTTGGGGCAAACCATCAGGCTGGTGTTAAATACCCTAGAAAACAAAGAAGAGGAGCCATGGCACAGTCTATCAAATAATGAAATACCATAGGGGAGGTATTTTTCTAATAGAAGGAAGTAATAAAAAATGCCTGGAACATGTTTCAATGTAATTCTGAATACAGTGAATGTACGTGTGCTTCAAGGATGGATCTTAACTACAGGGATTTGTTCATGAGAAGGTTTTCCTGAAGCTCTCTACATCAGGATGTGGCTGATGGTCCAGCTGGTCTGATGAGCCGTGAATAACAGCTTTTTCATTAAAGCCATTCAGTTTGGTTATTTTTTCAGCTGCCTGTTTTCAGAGGTAAAAGTCAGAACAGAAGTTGTTAAAAAAGCTGAAGGATGATTCTTCAGCCTGTGGAAAGTGGTGGGAATTTTGCTGTTAAGGCAGGACATTTCTTAAAATCCCCATGGGGTTGATGAATCACTTTTATCTATTGAAGCTGTGTTTTCAGTTCTGTTAAGGCTTCTTCAGCACTGTGTCATCAAGGTTGAAAGACAGCTAATATTTGCATCCATCAAGCACTTTTACACTTGACCCTCAGTGTAGCTGGGAACCGTGTCCTTGAAATCGGTGTCAGTTGTGAGGCGACATGAGGAGCACTGTGTCCTGTTTGAGGCTCTTCTGTACAAGAAAGGCTTTGACAAACTGTAGAGAGCCACCAGGATGGTCATGGGCTGGAGCACACAAGGTCCAAGAAGAGGCAGAGAAGTCTGGACTTGTTCAGCCTGGAGAGGAGAGGGCTGAGAGGGATCTTCTTGGTGTCTACACCTACCTAATTGGAGCTTATAGAGAAGATGGAGCCAGCCTTTTGTCAGAGGTGCGCACTGAGAATAAAAAGGTCACAAGTTGCATCAAGGGAAATTCCAACCACACGCAAGGAAAAAAAGTTTTCACAGCAAGGACAGTCAAACGTTGGCACAGGTTGCCCAGAGATGCTGAGGAGTCTCCATCCCTGGAGACACCGCCCCGAGCACCCCAGCCTGACTTTGCAGCCAGCCCTGCGTTGAGTGCAGGGTAGGACTGCAGACCTTGTCGTTCTGCGGGTCTAAAATGTGGCTGCGTTTAATCACCGAAGAGAGAAGGTGTTTTGTGCGTGCATGCATGTGCTTAGTGAGAGAGAACGGAACCAAAGAGGGGTAAAACTCAGAGGAAGTGGTACACACCAGTGGACCTATTGTAGGAGTAATGAGGTGAAGAGGGAGACCAGAGAAGGGTAAATTTCCTTATAAAGACAAAATGCATTTCACTATGACGTTTTGTCACCAGTCACTTCCCTCTCTGCGCTCAGTCTTGGGCTTGCAGTCTCGGGCTTGACTAGTTGCTCTGCAGAAAAGGAAGGTTTTCCTAGTCACACAGCAACCTGTTTCGACATACTACTTCGCAGTTCCCCAACCTACAAAGAGGTTGGGTTTTTTTTTTTAAAGAAGTTCGCCCCTTTCCATTGGATTTGCAGCTGTCGAGCAGTTGCTCCGGCAGTTTGGACCCACCGCTTGAGCCCAGGAGGTAAGATCACAGCACCTGCTGTTTTTTTAGCAAGCCACCCTCATTGCACGTACGAGCAGTTTAACTGCACAGGAAATTGTGGTCACCATGAAAAAGCAGTGCAGGTTCTGTATTAGCATGAAGCATTTTCCAATTGTCTTGTGCATGGCGTTTCTACTGACCTTCAGGAAAGTGTTTGATGGATTTAATTGGGCAGAGTGGTCTTTGACTGAGTAGAGTAGTGGTCTTGGAATTTGTATTTGCTGGCATTTCGTTAGTTTGGCAGGGTATGATAAAGTAAGAAGCCGTTATTTAGATGGCACAGTGAATCCTTGTAAGAGGGTAATTCTAATTCCAGTGATGAAAAACACTGATTCATAAAGCTAATGTATTTTGGCCCGTATTGTTTACAATACACTCTGCTGCCTGTTAGGACATTTGTACTAGGCTTTTATAAATGTAATTTTGCTCTCCAGAGAATAAATCAAACTGATTCATGATGGAGCCTGATTATAGTAGGGACTTTTGCTTTAAAAATGGTGATATGTGGTGGTCCTAACATTATGTTTGCCTTTTAAGATCTCGACTGTTGAAGCTGGTCAGTCTTGTCCCTTGTCTTCTTTGGGATTTCAGCTCAGGCTGTAGATGAACTGTGACTTGCAAAGGTCTACAGACATTTTAGGCGGTAGTATTGTGAACAGGAACCTTCGGGCTTCACTTTTTGCTCTGTAAGAGCAGTAGACTTGCTGGTTTTTTTTCAGACAGTGGTTTCCTCAGCATGAACATTTGGTTTGAACACTGTCTGTACAACTGATTCTTAAGCCTGTGAGTAACTTGACTTTTCAAGCAAATGGGACCTCAGGTCTTTTTTAGTGTAGCCAAAGTCACAGACAGTGTTGGCCGGCTGACCCCTCACTGCTGCAGATATCAAGTGAAGATGATTTCTAGCAAATGGCAGGCAAGATTGTGCAATCAGAAGTGCAGATGGTTGCTCAGCAGATGGCTGTTTGATAATCTTGATAAAAGTAGATCACGCCCTGAAACCTCTCATGTAGAGAAACTCCAGCATATATTACCTTCATCCCCTCTTGCTTGTCACGCAGGAGCGGTTTGCCCTCCCAAGATGGGGCCAGAGGGTCTGCGGGGGGTCAGGGATGGGGCTGGGTAAACTCTCCTGAGCAGACAGGAGATGTGGAAACCCCCTCCGTGGTGGGAAACTCCATCGAGGAGGGATGCTAGAACCAGGAGGGACAGCGAAGTAGGTGACTGCCTGCTGGTAAGAAGAGTGGGGATTTCTGCTTCAATCCTGGCCATGAGGTCCAGATTTACTCAGCTCAGAAGCTGAAGACAGTGCTTACACAGTAGGTCAAAAAAAGGCGTTATGTTACTGGTTTTGAATCTGCTTCCTCAACTGAAATCAAGTGAGGGTTTGGACTGAATACTGTTATGGTTATAAAATGTTTGAGATCCTATATGAAACTCATTGCACTTAAACAGGTCTAGTGCTGTTGCTTCTCTCTCCCTGCTCGCAGAACATACCATGCACTCCATCGTGCCATATTATGCTACCAATTTTTTTTTAATCCTGTTTCCTTCTGATTTCAGTCATGAGCAGCTTAAAATGCAGCTGTGTAGCATGGAGCAGAGCTATCTTGATAGAAATCCTACAGTAACAGTCATCAACCTTTTATTTTTTCTAAAGTATGAAAGAACTTTAGAAGGAGGTTGAGTAAAGGAAAGAAGGAGATGGGGGAGATCAGGGGAGTGCAGTGCATTCAGAAATGTAGCTGATTTTCATACTCTCAGCCCTTTCATGCAAAACAGCAGACTCCAGTGAAATGCTGATACAAAATGTAAAATATTTATCAAAATGAAAAATATTTATGAAAAAAATTGAAACAGCATTTAGGATACTGAAACCAGCTGTGCTGCAAGATGGAGTAGGGGGCTCTGCATTGGTCACTCTGTGCATCTTTGCAGTTATCAGAGGGGAAAGCTGCAGGACAGGAATAAATCACTGCCCCTGGGTGAGACAAGCGGGGTGTCCCAGACATGGAGGCAGTGCCTGCAAGGAGGAAGGTGGTGCGCTGCCACGAGGGGTGCCTGGCAGTGGGGGCTCAGGGACCACACCATAAGGCCAAATTATTCTTCAGAGGAAAGGGGCACGAGAGGACTGTGCCTCCTGCTGCTGCAGTTCGTGCTTTGGTTCCCCATTGCACACTCGGAGACTCTACAGCTCCCAGCGTGGCACCACTGCAGGAGGGTGTCCCAAGCAGCAGGACAGCCTGTAAGGAGGGCTATGTTCAGATGTGCTCTCCGTTTTCTGGTCTGGTTTGGTGGGTGGAAGGGCCTGATCACTCAGGGGCTTGCTAAGCCCCTGTGAATCCCTGCTGAAATCAGTGAGGAGTCCTGCAAAACTGAGAACGGAATACAGCTCCCAGCATGGGAGCAATAGCAACAGATTCATAAATCCAGGTGGAATCAGTCAAATGCAAATATACATTTGCATCTAAAAATAATATAGCCACCTCCTTTCTACAGCTGGAACATGTTTTTAATATTTTCCATGCACAGAGGAACTGTTTTCCTGCTAACAAGCTGGAAACACAGGCCACGTTCTCCTTTTCTTGTATCAGATACTGGGCTTTCACAGGACATTTGGGACTGAGTCAGTACTTCGTGACCTGACCTTCTGCCATTGGGCTGCAGTATGACGACTAGAATCATAGAATCATAGAATCATTAAGGTTGGAAAAGACCTCTAAGATCATCGAGTCCAACCGTCAACCCAACACCACCATGCCCGCTAAACC
>NW_008795921.1:340497-347490 GCF_000699145.1 Aptenodytes forsteri | reverse complement strand
TAGTGCTGCATGGGGTTGTTGTGGCCGAAGTGCAGGACCCGGCACTTGGCCTTGTAGAACCTCATACAGTTGGCCTGGGCCCATCGATCCAGCCTGTCCAGGTCCCTCTGCAGAGCCTTCCTACCCTCGAGCAGATCAACCCTCCCGCCCAACACTCCCCCACTACCTCACAGGAACAGGAAGAGAGGCTTTTATCTATCTGCCCCAGGGTTTTGTGTCCCATCTGCCACCCCGGCCGTGATGGGGCAGAGGTGGGGTAACTCCTCGTACCTGTATCCAAAGCAGCCCCTGTAGATGCTCTCCTCTTCCCCCACCTTAGTTAGCAAAGGTGGAACTGGGTGGGGCAGGGCTTTCCTTGCCAAATAGGACATCTGCTGAATGACTGAAGATGTTTGTCAATTTAGCTTGGTTTGAAAACCAGCTTTGGCCAAAAAAAAAAAAAAAGAAGAAAAAAAATCACTGGAAAGCATTTGAGAATCAAAATGTTCCTTTTTCTATGGAAAAATGTTTTCATTGAAAAGCTAGCTAGCTTGTGTTGGTAAAGGGATAGAAAACATAAGTGACCTAACAAAAAACATAGTGTACTGGATCAATTTTTTCTTCTTAAAAAATATTCTACAGACTTTGATTGAAAAATAATATGCACATATATGCTGTCTCCCTGGTAGGATGTATCTGACAGATAAAAGACACATAAGGAGAGTATTTATGGGTTCACAGCTCTGCTTCTTCAATATCTTAATTTCCTTGAAGGATTAGCACTCCCTGCCACTGAGGGAGTGGGAAAGAGATCTCCATTTCTCTACAAGCTCTGTGGATTTTCCCTTCCTAAGCCCTGTTGACTCGTATTTGATTTAGGACTCAGGCATCGCATTGACAAATGAGGTCCTTTATAAAACGGAACATTAAGAAAATGACTCATGGACATCACCATGTTGCTTTCTGTCTTTTCTCTGTGTTTCTTCAAATTGTATACAAAATAAAATACGTGAAGTGCAACAGCTTAACAATTCCAGTGCCTGCATACACAGTGAGATTTCGCTGTTGCAGGCACCAGTCTTTTAAAATGCCTTTGAGGCAAAGAGTGTCATTTATTGTGGGCTAAACTGTGAATCTTTATCACATACCAGGGAGGAACTATTTGCCATAACTTCAGAAAGACTCCTCTCTGTATTTTGTATGCTGATTTAAACAGCAAGATCCCACCCAGGTTGACGGTACTGTAATATCTGAGTTACACATTGCTAATAGAGCCAAGTATGTTTCTGTCTACTTTAGGATTTAAAATTTAACTCAGCATCTTTGAGGAAATTAGAAAAAGCTCTTATCCATGTGTGTATCTATAGCTATTTAAATAGGGAAATAGTCATATCACTAAGTGCATGGCTTGAAAAATGAACTTTTGTCCTGGTTTCTGCTGGGAATGAGTTAATTTCCTTCCTAGTAGCTGGTACAGTGCTGTGTTTTGGATTCAGTATGAGAATAATGTTGATAACGCACCGATGTTTTAGTTGTTGCTAAGTAGTGCTTGCACTAGTCAAGGACTTTTCAGCTTCCCATGCTCTACCGACTGAGAAGGCCGGAGGTGCACAAGAAGCTGGGAGGGGGCACAGCCAGGACAGCTGACCCAAACTGGCCAAAGGGACATTCCACACCATGTGCCGTCATGCTGAGTACATAAACTGGGGGAAAGCTGGCCAGGGGGGCCGCTGCTCGGGGACTGGCTGGGCATTGGTTGGTGGGTGGTGAGCAATTGCATTGTGCATCACTGGCTTTGTATATTCTATTATTCTTATTATTTTATTTAATTTCAATTATTAAACTGTTTTTATCTCAACCCATGAGTTTTCTCACTTTTACTCTTCCGATTCTCTCCCCCATCCCACCGGGTGGGGGGGGAGTGAGCGAGCGGCTGTGTGGTGCTCAGTCACCGGCTGGGGTTAAACCACAACTCTTTTTTCATGAACCTCCTCGCCTGTTCAAAGATGCTGCAATTCTTCATGCTTCTTCAATGATTTTCAAAGTTGTTGTGCAAGACATGCATCTAATTGACACGTGGTTCAAAACCTGATGGTATTTGCTGATGCTGTTGGTCATGGTGAGTAGCTGGCTACCTGAATAACTCACCAGCAAGGAAGAGACATATGGATTCTAGTTTTTATCTTACATCATTAGCAGACAAAAACCTATCACAAAAAAATGTCCACGCATCTGTCTGGAAGCTGTGATGCCAAACAAGAATAAAGGACATGGATGGGATTGTTTGTTTGTCTAAGATGGCTGGATACCCTAGAGCCATTGCTGCAAATTATCACTGCTCCAAACTGGCAATAAGGCTGGGGAAATTTAGTGTTAACGCCACTATCCTACTTTGCTGGGGGTGCACTATGGATCGCCCTGCTAGTGCAGGGATACAAGCACATTATTTTGATCAGAACTGCAAGAATAACAGCAGATAATAATAAATATATGAGAGAGAAGCACGATAATAGCAAGTATGCTGAGAATATGAAGTTTAATTGGGAGATAAACTATTCTGGATTATGCAAAAGAATATGTTTGGCTGATTGCCAACAAGATGGCTTTGCCTGTTGCATTTTAGCTGAAGGTCTTTTTTGCCAATGAGCACAAGATGAAACTTTAAAATTGAGGAACTTCTAGGTCACGCTGTTGTGGTTATAGCATTAATTCTCCTTTCAACATAAGATCCACTAAATAATTTCTCTTTTTCTCACCCTTTAGTGAGAATGAAAATGACAAAAACATGTCTCCAGAAGGAAAATATTTACCAGAGCCTAACTCATAAATCTTCTCCTTTCTTGTCTCCTCCTTAGCCCTTCCGTACTGTACAAAATAAGCTAACTGAGACATATAATTTGAACAGAAATGCATATGGATATATGGACTTATATGTGTGGGACCTTATGAGAGAAATGTAGAGGGAAATATGTCTGGGGAGGAATATCCTATTAGGGATATTCTGATGAGTGACCAGGAACAAGGAGGGCCCCAAAGGTGCAAGAAGTATGGGACAAAGATCAAATATGCTCAAGATCCTCCCTTTTCCCTTATATTTTTCTGGCCTGCAAGATGCTTCAGATCTATCACAAGAGTTTCTGCACAATTCTGGGGCCACTTCTCTTATTCTTGCCTGCTGGCAGCACTGTCGAGGGTGGGCTGTGCATTGAGGGAGGATTGCTGGTGGTGCCTGTTGCAAATCAGCTGGGAAAGAAAGGCTAATGCAGAAAAGAGCTGGGGAGGTATTCCCCAACCCTTATGGAAAGCCTGACATTTGGAAATTGAATTTGTGGATGAGACAAGAAAGAGAAAAGAAAAGGAACTGGAGCTGTGAGCTCTGATAAAGTTAAAGGTAGAGTTTTGTGTGGCGGGGGACACAGTCTTACATTGCCCCATGCAATTCTAATAGCTGTATTTTGCAACAGCTGTTGTTTCATCATTTTCAGAAAAAATAAACAAATTTGACGAGAAGATGGCAGAAGAAATAGGGAAATTTATATGACAGGGAACACACGTGCATTCCTTTATCTGATCACTCTCCAACACCTTAGAGGGGTTATCGTATTATTAACAAAGTACTAGTGCGTTAACAAAATAAAGCCCTGGTGGCAGAAAGTAATTAAATATTAGTAATTTATTCAACTTTCTTGGCACCAAATTCACAGTTAAGTAATTCCTGATGACTTAAATATGTGTTTGTGAAATACAATGTTGCCCCATGAAATTTGCTTTTTTGCTTTGGGGGAAGGTGCAACTTTATGTCTAGCTGTAAAGTGTGGTTTCACATCTTCAAGGTTTTCATTGCCTTGCCTGCAGTAAAGCTTAAACACCAGAGAAGTGGAGGAAAATATGAAACAAGGTAACCATTTAATATAAGTCATGGAAACCTTTAGGTTTTAATGGCTTTGCCATTTATTATTTATATTGCATGATGGGTGCACACTTTGCCAAGTAATACATAACCAGGCAGCTTCTCAGACTACAGCTTCAAAATCGAAAGAGATGAAAGAACATCAATGTTGTCGTGTTTCAGTTTAGCAGTAATGTTCAGGTTTGAGATTATTTTAGTTCTTCCTTTATATTCCAGACTGAAAATAGTTTGTTATTAGATCTCTTAAAACACCAGTGTGATCGTAGGTTCTTCTGAGGTTAAGGTCAAATAAAAGGAGGCTTTACAGCATGGCTGTAATGTATTGGTTTGGAAATGACAGCAGAAAAGGGAACGCTTCATAGAGGCTCTTTGAATATCAGTTTGTTACGATTCTCAGCTGCTTAGGTGAGACAGTTTTCTCTTTTTTTACATTAACCTGTAACTCAACAGTCTTCTGGGGAGGAAGGAGTGTATTTGCACAACTTTATTTTTGCTTTTGCAATAGCGGGTTTATGCTGTTTGGCAAACGAGAATGAAGTGTCACTTCCAGGCAATGTGTAATCCGGATGTCCTGACGCCATCCGAAGCTCAGTCTGTCTCAAGGAGTGTTTTATTTTCCTTCTGAATTTTTATTACCTTCCATTTCTTTCTTGTTGGCAGTTCCACTGTCTTTCTTGCTCTGACCCGTGGAGCTGTCTTCCCCTTCTCAGCGTCCTGCCTCCACATCCAAGCATGTGCTGACTTTCGTCTTGTTCTCTCTAAGGAACTTCAGTTCTTTCACTGATCTTTGATCACACCAGGTTCATGGTCCTTCCTCCCAGCTGCTGCTGACCTTCAAAATCTCATTTCTGCTGATAGCTAAGCTTTTGTTTGCATTCGTTCTTTCTCTAACTCCCCTCCCTCTTGCCATGCCCCGCTCCTGCCCAGTGTTCCTCTTTGCTTCTTGCCATACATCTCTGTGCTCAAAGCCATCGCCTGGTTCTCATCAGCTGATTTTCCCTTTGCTCCTCCCTCAGCTCCTCAACAGCTATTCAAAGAAGCTCTTCCAACTAGTTCATATTGCCACATGTTCTCCTTCGCTGTTATACATATATATTGCGGCATTTTTTTCTCTGCATCTGTCTTGTCGTACTGATTTTACAAATGGTTTGGAGCAGAGCAGTGCACCATATGCTTACAATGCCTTGTGGATTATCAGTAACTGAATTATTCACCTAGGGTGTTGGATGCCCTCTTGATGGGATGCCTGAGGTATTTTCACTTTGCGTTGAGGATGGTGAAGCGCTGGAAGTGTTTGACCCCTAGAAGCAAATGACTCTGCTCTTGGTTGATAAAAATCAGAAGAAAAATATTGGGTCTGACCTCCCATACCATTATCCAGAAGCATTTTACATTTCTGTGTGCCTGAAGATAATAATTTACTTTTAATTATCTAAGCAAAATAGGCAGTTTATATACTGAAAAGTAGCTTTTAAAAAGTGGATTAGCTCCTTTTTGCTGTGTGTTGCTAAAGCGTTGGACTTTCACTCTCTTGATTTCCCTATGTTTTGTTTTACTACTTGAGCAATTTCAGAAATGACAGCAATTTTTAATTGTGAATAACTCTGAAACATTTAATCTGAAAATTCTGGGTTTGGTTATTTGCGTGTAAACTTGAGGGCTTTCACACACTATGCAGAGGGCTTCTGGCTGCAGCTGACAGGCTGAAAGCAAGAGATACCAAGGGACTGAAAATGCAGAAGAAACTCAGTTGTGTGTTGCAGCAGGCAGTGATGATAACTCCATCGCCCGAGTACAACTACTCCTCGGGTGATCAAGGACTAGTTCTCACGCTCAGTGCAGAGATTCATCTGATTTCTCGGCTAAGCGTAGCCACCTTTACAAAAGAGTAGGTAAATTTGACCTAAAAGAGATGTCAGAAGGGTTCATAGCAGCAAAAACCTTCATCCTATTATGTATTATTAGCATACATGTAAATGTATGCACTATTAATAGGATTCTCTGTATTTAACAGATCAGCTGGTTACTGATCAGAGGCCACAAATTCTTATGCAATCAAGAAAGGTCCAGTTTATGTTGGTGATAGTTTTTTCTCAAGGTTGTAAAACTGCAAAAGTAATGTTACGGGCAACAACCTGTGGTGTTTCTTACCTGTTAAGCTCTAGAACAGTCTTAATGCTATTAAAAGTTGTCTTGCAAATTATATTGCTTGATGAAATGACTGGACTGGAAGGGATGATCTTGCAGTGGAATATGGATTTTCTTGCTGATGATAGTGTGAGATTTTCACGTGTCCAGGTGCATTTTAGGTAATCCACATGTTGCAAAAACACACAGCATGCTACAGAAAAAGATTGGTAGTGAGGAATCAGAGGCAGGAAAGATACCAGGATGAAGGAGGAAGACTATGGATCTAATTTTACCCTAGCATACATAACCCATATTGCTAGTGGATCACAGGGATTTTTACAGGTAATCCTTGAAATTATGGTGGTTAGAATCACTTTTAATATTATATTAGTATTTCAGTAGCAATCACAAGCTCTGTTATGCAGAAAACTGCACATGGGTTCTTGTGCCCCAAGAGTGACTGTGTTACGGATTATGCTGCATGTCTCTACTTATGAAGGTTGGAGTGAGTGAACAGATTTTTCTCTGGAAACTGTCCTCACCCTAACATCACAGTGATGAGGCAGATAAAGGGTGCATGATACTACAGGGAGACAGCAGGCAAAAAGCCAACCACATGAGATTGCCTTTGGGCTATTTCAAAGCCATGTCCATAGTGGTTCTCACAGATACAAGCAATCAATGCATAAGTTCAGGAGAGTATTAAATCTGAAGCCCAGATAGGCTGTACACAACTCTGTGTCTTTGTAGAGGGCTATAGGAAATCCGTAATTTTTTAGGCTATTTCAAAGCCATGTCCATAGTGGTTCTCACAGATACAAGCAATCAATGCATAAGTTCAGGAGAGTATTAAATCTGAAGCCCAGATAGGCTGTACACAACTCTGTGTCTTTGTAGAGGGCTATAGGAAATCCGTAATTTTTTAAATTATCCCTGTATATCAAAAAAAAAGTCGTGGCAGGCCGGGGAAGTTC
>NW_008795921.1:286344-338989 GCF_000699145.1 Aptenodytes forsteri | reverse complement strand
TCCCTGGAAACCTTCAAGGTGAGGTTGGACGGGGCTCTGAGCAACCTGATCTAGTTGAAGATCCCACGGCCCACGGCAGGGGGGTTGGACTAGATGACCTTTAGAGGTCCCTTCCAACCCTCTATGATTCAACCCAAACTATTCTATGATTCTATAAAGTTTGGAATCCAAGCCTCCAGGATGCAATGTTAGTTTTAGTCTGGGAGTGAGGTATTTCTGATTTTTTTTTCCTCATTTGAACACTGTAGCTACAGCAACCACTTTCCAGGATCAACTCAGGTTTCCATTCTATTCTATTTAAATAGTTGCTTGGTTAATTAATACTTAAAGAGACATAGGACACTAGAGTCATTCTCACAAATATAGAATAATAGATAGTCTTTCTCCTGAACAGTTTCCTCATGAATAGACGCAGGGGACAGTAGGTGCATGAAAAAGCAGAGGGGTATAATGTGCATCTTCTGGCAGTGTATTAAATGATGTGACAAACGGAAGTAAACTTTCCCTTTCTGATTATTAAGAAAGGTGCCTAGAAAAGGAAAGTCTAATCCTTCCTCCTGCTTTATACCTTTGATGAGAGGAAAGGCAGGAAAACTCCTTCCAGCCACCCATTCCTAGAGTGCCACCCAACCTCAGGCACTAACTTAGGTACCTTGAGGGGCAAGTCCCTGAACTCTCCTCATAGCCAGGAAGAGAAGTAGCCCTCTGGGGAGCCCGACCTGGTGCTCTGAACACCTTGTGAAGGAGCTTCTCTCCATCCATCCACCCCGTAAGGGTGACCAGCCTCCTCACTGGGTACCCAAAGGTAGGCGGTGCAAATATCCCCTGGGGCTCCGGCTCCAACCCAGAGCCCTGGGAGCAGACAGGGCTGCTGCTTCTCTGCCAGTGCTGTGGAAGAAGCACGTGGTGAATTGTGTTTCCAAAGGGGGAATAACAAGAACCAGCACAATTTTGTCCGCTTTCTCCATGAGAAGCAAAAGCTAGCAGAGGTAGGATTTAATTCAAATTAAATTAGTGTGAATAAAACTGTTGGGATTTTGAGCAGGGCCTGGCAAAACAACAGGAGGGACGTGGATTTACATCTCATGTACGCAGGATTTTACCCCTTCACTTGATTTCAGGATGCAGAGAGGAACTGGGTTTTCAGCTATGGGGAACTGCTCCGAGACTTTGAAAATCCAAGTGAAAACCCCTCTTTTTCATCATGATTACAAACCCAAAAAGGCACCAAATAAAAACAAGTGCTTTCTTCTTGCAGACCTGCTGCTCGCAGAAATAAGAAATGGCGTCCACAGCACACTTCTCGGAGGAGGAGGTGGCAGAGCTACGAGAGGCTTTCTGCAAAGTCGGTGGGTACAGCAAACAGGAAAGACGCTGCAGAAGTGTGAAGCCGTAGCAGGCTCTTTTTTCATGTCCTTACCAGACGTGAGGAAACCAAGCTTACTCCAGCACTGATCTGCTGTGTCACAGAAACCACAGAAAGTCCTTTTTCTGCCACTGCAGACCTCCTAGATGAAACCCCATCAGCACACTGCAGAGCAATGGCCTCTTACTGGAGAGAGATGGCGGGGCAATAAGCAGCAGGGTTTATGAAATAACCTCAAAAGCTGTACAGAAAACCATGTTGGAAATACTCTCAAGTGTTTTCCTAAGAATATTGTTTATTTCTGGCAAATTGTTTGGAAGGCAAAAAATTTTTATTTTAATGTAAACTGAGTACTCCCTCTGGGGAGGAATAGTCTGGAGAGGACAAATGTGAAAATGGCTATAAAATTTGTAATCCCTTTACTATGATCTTTCAAGCCCTATATATTTTTAAAGTGTGTGTTTCCTTTCCAAGCCTTTAAATGTCTCATCTGATTTGTCTCCTTTAAAGTCATGCAGATCCATCACTGCCTACCCAAATCCTGAGGAAAATCCTTGTGTTTCTCAAAGCTCACTTAACTTTTATTAGCAGATCTGTCAGCCTCGCTGGATTATGTGTTAATCAGTTGTCCTTACTGCTTCAGGTGATGATTGTTTGATTTCTGAGCACACAGTAGTCCAGGCTGGCAATCTTAAACGTCTGGTCACTGTGTGTGCCCAGTGCACCTGATGCACTGGCAAGGCAAATGCTGGAAGGAAGCTCTCGTTGCTCTCCCAGACATTTCCCTCTCCAAGTCCAGATCCTTTTATTGTATGACTTCAGAAATGGATAGGATGCTCTTTGCAATCTTCATTACCCTGTGCTACTGATGCTGAGAGCCGAGTGCCTTTTTGCTGCATGCAACAAGTGACTCACATCATTGCAACTTACTGCGCAGGAAATCGGCACATGCTTCTTTGGAATCAGCTCGGCCTCTCGGCTGGGGAAAAAAAGCCTGCAGATCAAGAAACACACAGATATATAAAAACCAAATATAAATACCTAACTCTGTCTCTATATATAACTATGTACATAACCATAGTCTTTTAACAGAAACTCTCCATGCAATAGATTAATTTTCCTTTTTTATTTGTGGAGATTTTCACAAACTGGTAGAAAAGAAAGGACTATTTAACCTGTATTGGTGATCTTCTCATAAAATCTGGCCCTGGATGTTTTAACAGGCTCAGCAGGACTATCTGTGTTAGCACCATCGCAGAGAAACACCCAAATTTTTATTTTATGCATGACCATATGCAGTTCCAAGCCTCTAAACTCATGACTTCTGGTGATATTAGAAGCAGAAAACAGGCCAAAATCACATTCTATCTATGAATATATGCACATGTAAGGTGTAACTCTGTATTGCATTATCTCCATTTTCTTTAGCTGTTCTGTAGACAGGATACTCCCTCTATAAATCACTTACATGGTTGTCTATATGTAAACCTCGGAAAGTCAATTATATCCATCTAAACCTAGCTTTGTTAAGATATTACTGTATGTCTAAAACATGAAATCATCACTGTGAGTTTTTGCTTGTTAAATGGTGATTGTAATTTTTTCTTGGGTGTGAATGACACTGCAGTGGTTGAAAATACTGGATTTCAGGATAATCTTTATATATAATGTACACTTCCCCAGGTAAAATAAAAACAACAGTCTTTGAGTGCATAAAATTTCATTAGGCTGATGTAGAATCTAAATGTTTGCTTTAATCTTTACAGATATCAGTGGGAACGGCTTCATCCATGCCAACGATTTAACAGATGTGTTGAAGGCAGCCAATCTCCCTCTCCCAGGATATAAAGCCAGAGAACTCATTCAGAATTTGACAACCGCCGGGGATGGCAGGATCAGCTTTGATGAATTTATTTCAGTACGTAAGATGTTATTTATTTAGTAAGTAGGATGCAAGGCGGGATACTCACGGTGGTCCCCAGGGCACAGCAGAGGCACAAGCATAAGGACTCATGGGCACCTAGTTAATCCAAGGAGCCCCCTTGCTGGAAAAGATGAGAGCAGGAGGCAACTGAACTAGAAATCCTGCAATTAACTGGGACAAGTTACATGAATGCAGCTGCATATTGACAGACTTAATACCTTTCAGTTTGGTTGATGCAGCAGGATGAAGTTTTTCAGTTGTAAGTTGCAAAAATATTATGTTCTATGGTTACAAAAAATTTCAGCAGATTGAAACTGAAAACTTTATGGGGCATTTTTTCTGTTAAAAAGCTGCTTCTTTTTCTGATCTGAACTGGGAAAAAAGAAAATGCTAAAATAGTGGAATTTACCTTGGGATGGAGAAACAGAATTTTACTTATCTGAAACTGTTAAAGGCCCTCCTCCTGCACATCTTAGCTCTGTGGCTTCATACCATGTACATTTCTGTTACTTAGGTGATCTTTGTTCACTGCTTTGAAAATGTAAAAGCTGTGTATGATCCTGTTCTACCACAGCAGATACACAGATTTTACACAGAAACCCACTGAATAATATGCAAGCTGTGCTTCCCTATGTATGAAGCAGAGAGGACGTGTCTCCTGACCCAAGAGCTCACTGTTTTAGCTTGGTGTAATTCTCCAAAATTTTAAAATTGCCTCTTGTGCTTGAAAGATTTTCCAAAACCTGAAGAGTGATGACGTTGCTAAGTCGTTCCGAAAACAAATCAACAAAAAGGAGGGGATCTGTGCTATCGGTGGGACATCCGAGCAGTCCAGTGCTGGCACACAACACTCTTACTCAGGTAGGTACAGCTGTCCTATACTGATAGCAGCTAGGAACAAGTGTGCCCTTGGAGATCATCTGCACCTTGTCTTGGTGCAAACCGAGGTGCTCTGGCCTCGGTGAGCTTCGGCGGCTGCTCAGGCGAGGCTGGTGCAAGGCAAAGAGTTGTGAAGGTGACAAAGCACCGGAGCAGGGTCTTTGTGAAAAATAGCGTGAGCCGGTTTACTGGGGCGGACAGAACTGTGGCTATGGAAGGAAGCTCCAGCCAGCTTAGCTTTCCGTACTATAAAGGCATTGCATCTCTGCTGGAGAACAGCCTCCCGGCACAGCTGCAGCAGCACAAAGACTGGCCCGTTGCTGTCCCTGCTTATGGGTGAGGCGAGGCACAGGTTCCCCGCTGTTGCTAACCCATTTCCTTGTACATTTTACCAGTTCTCTGGTAGTCTTTCTGTAAACTCACCTGTAACCAAATGGTTCCTAACCTTTTTCCAAAGGGGGCATGACCCCATCAGGGCTCTTCTCCCAGCCTGTTTCTGCAAGTTGAAGGTTTGGGGCAGCCATGGTTGCTTCTGCTGCCTCCTGGGCACAGCCCACTGAAGCAGTTCCACAGGGAGGAGGTCCCACCCTTGGCTGTCTTATCCAGGGGCAGGGGTGGGGAACTTCTCTGGGGAAGAGAGAGCGGAGGATGCTTCCAAGGGCATCCTGAGCACAGATGACACTTCCTCTGAGCTACTGGGGGTGGTGTGAGCTGCTGCTGGTACAGGATAGCTACGTTACAGCCCTGTTGGACTACAGGGAACATTTGCCCATTACCCTCTGAATGCTCCTTGTCAGAGTCCAATACACCCTGGCCAGGCTCTTCTAGATATTCCACACGTGGAGAGTATAATGTACAATACAGAATTCACTTATTTGAACTTATTTGAAGTTACGTGGGATTTCGATTTAGCAGAGTGATACAACAGTGCATTCAAATTATGGTGCAAGTACAAATTACACTTAGCAGAGCATAGGAACTGCAACATACAGTTGAATCACGTGAACTTCATTACCAGTCTCTATAATATGCCCGCCCTCATGACAGCGGGCAACCCCAGTCAGTGGGAAGGAGTATGGAAGGAGTATTAACCAGCTCAAGCCCATCGCTGTCTTCAGCTCATTTGCCTGCCTCCTCAAAGCCTTCTTCCCCTGTAGGCGTTAATTGATCAGTCACACTGATGGGAGAGTCTTCTCCCCCAGGAGTTCTGCCTTTCTAAGTAAAATGATGGTAGAGGTATTGCACAGCAAACTGATGGGTTTGATGTTGTGTCCACAGAGGAAGAGAAGTATGCCTTTGTCAACTGGATTAATAAAGCCCTTGAGAAGGATCCTGACTGTAAACACGTGGTCCCGATGAATCCAGAAACAGATGACCTCTTCCAGGCAGTCGGTGATGGCATAGTGCTTTGGTAAATAATACCCATCTTTCTCACAAATGGGAACCGTGAGTCTGCAGAAGCTCACATCTGTGCTTAAATGGAAGCTGCTGACTTTACATTAAGCTTATGAATCTTTGCAGATTCAGGGACTTAATAATGTTAGGTTTTTTGCTTCTTTTCTCTTTGAAAATATAAAGCTTCTTTCATGTTAAGTGAGAGTTTTTCTTTGCCTCCAGACCCTTGCAATAAGATGAAAATCAAGGAGTTTCTTGATTTTATTTTTGTCCGAGGGCTTTTGGGGGTTCACACAAAGCAGCACGAGATAGTGAGTGCTTTCACAGAAATTTTCTGCACAATAAAATTCTCACACAACTTCACCTTGTGGCATTCTTGGCCTCACACCTATAGTACAATCTGCATGTGACCGAAAAGAATTGCTCGAGTATTGCGTGTGTGCCTGTGTGTGTACAAGTAAAAACAGAGGCTGACTATCTATATTCGTTCAGTAACTCTCCAGCTCTGTGACTTGTCCTACAGCATAGTGACAAAAGCTATATCGTATTTTGTGCGCACGTAGCTAGTAGTGTATTTCTTGTTGTTTTTTCTTTTATTTCCAGTAAGATGATCAACTTTTCAGTGCCAGATACCATTGATGAGAGAACAATCAACAAGAAGAAACTGACGCCCTTCACAATACAGGTACTAAAATGTAACAAGATTCTTTGCTTTTCCCCTTAGGATACTTTGATACTTAGAGCAAAGGCTGGAGATACCATGGTCCTGCCCAACACAATCAGGCAAAGCTGTTTGTGGCACAGTGAGATGCTCAGGTCCACAGCATAAAAACATAAAGACTTATATTTCTGTTTCTTTCCAAACATATGAGCAATCTGACTAAGCAAACTGTGTTTGTATTTGCATTTAGCCCAATGTATAATGTTTACCAGTTCAAAGCTTTAGATACCTTTGTGGTAGGTGCCATATGAATGCAAGTGCAACTAGATAATACGGTGACCAATTCCAGTTGGAGTAGCTCTCAGAGGGCTGAACCCCACATCCAAGGTGACACAGGCATGGCCATGGACTTGAATTCACAACTGCTGTGTTGCAGTCTAATGTCCTCACCAAAATATTAACTGTGATCCAGGAAGTACCATGGTGTGCAACATGCCTGAGATGTGGCCATAGCCTTTGACTGCCTTTTACAAGCCATGCTATTTCACCTTGAATACTGAATCCCTTCTTTATTTCTATTACGTGCATATGTATATGATTTAAAACTTGGACAAAAAAGCTAATTTTAACCTATTTAAAGTTTATTGTGTTTCTCACACAGCAGTATGTAGGGAGATATTTTTATATGAACAGCATCTATGTATCTGGGTACAGAACATAAATAGGTATATGGAATAGATATGAACCTAACCCAGTTTAGCCCTCAGCTACTCTGATTTGATGGAACATTAGCCAGGGTCAAGTAAGCTCAGAAGCCATTAAATTGGATTTTTATGCTGTATACCACATTTTTCAGTTCTAATCGTTTTGGTCAGCAGCATAGCTTAGTGATGCAACTCAGATCAATCCTTGTCACACGTAGACATGATTTGATCAATATAGCTTCCACTTTAAGTTAACCCTTTTACAGCTGTCTGGTGGAGAAAAGCTACTTAATTTGAAATGCTCCAATTTTTCTAGCTTATGAGAATTTACACTATGTCTCTCTCTGCATTTTGTATCTAATCAAATCTCTCTGTCATGCCAGCAGTGATGAAATTCATGTGAAAAATTGTGAAGCTGTGTGATAAATTATAATTTCCAGGCTTCTTTGCCTGCTTTCCTTACCCTCTGTTTACCAAGCCTCCTTTTTGAATAGTGCAGACCTGTGGGGCAGATTTTCTTACACCCTTTGTTTTAAATGGGAATTAAGTAGTGAAGGAACATAACGTTCCTGAAACATCACTTTCTTTCTGCCCCTCACTGTGACTCACAGAATCCCTCTGCTTCCACTGAACACTCCCAAACCAGGACTCCATACTCCAATGTTAAAAAAAAAAATATCCAGGCTTGACCAGTTCTGACCTTGGCTGAACTGCAAGGTTAAAAACTCAACAGGTTTATTCATACCGATTCCTGTGACTATGTGCTTTTTGTATACATTGCCAGCTAGCAACTTATTTGTATCTTAGGTGTTAGGGCTTTTGCATAGTGCTTAGGGAGAGCCGAGCCTGGAATATCTGCTGGTTGATTGGGTTGCAGCTCCCTTGTTCCTCCATGTGTGCAAGACTGAGTGGAGGAGAGCTTGCCCCATGCTGAAGCTAAGTCTGCACTTGAACATGTGCTTGTGCATTAGCTATAGGGAGAGCCTGGCTTTGATAACCAGGATTGAGCCAGGACATCACTGTGAATGCAGATGTATGCTCTGAGCTCCAATGCCTTGTGACATGGTGTCTTTCACCTTTGCCAAAGAGGTCCTTTCTGTCTTTGTGTTGGGACCCAGAACTTACCTGTAATCCCAGGAGATTCTGCGTTCCCCTGCTCCCTGTGGTCAGACATACATAAATGCATTCACAATGAAGCTGCTCACAGATTTCAGTCGTTTTGGCTGTGCTCCCTTCCTGTACCCTCAGCTCTCCAGCTACTGCATCATTCAGAAGTTCTCTTCTTTCCCTAGGAAAATCTGAACCTGGCCCTGAACTCTGCTTCAGCCATTGGGTGCCATGTTGTTAACATTGGAGCTGAAGACTTAAAAGAAGGGAAACCTTACCTGGTTTTGGGTCTTTTATGGCAAGTCATCAAAATTGGACTCTTTGCCGACATAGAGATCAGCAGGAACGAAGGTATGTGTGGCTTTTCATTTCAGTGCTCTACTGTTATCACTGAACAGTCTTTAGGATAAAGCACTTTTAAAAAAATCCTTAATTCCATTTTTTCTTCAAGTATTTGTTGCCTGTCTTCTTGACTGCTTTAATTTCCCTTGCTCTTCACGAGTTCCAGCACTCCGAAGTCCAAGGCTGTGTGTGGGCTTGTATGTGCAGAGCCAATTTCATGCCCATTGGGTCAGGAATGATGGTCTACACTCAGGTATATTGGTGTTTTGGCACTATATCTGGGATAAGGAAATGCTACACTGCATTCAGGAAGCTTTGCTCTTTTCTTGCACTTGATTGCCAAACATCTCCTCTTTCTTTGTGAAATCAGAATTATAGAATCATAGAATAATTTAGGCTGGAAGGAACCTCTGGAGGTCCACCCTGGAGGTCCTCTGGTTCAGCCATCCAACTTACAGCAGTACCAATCTCAAGGTTAGATGGAGTTGCTCAGGACCTTTTCCAGTGCTCTCTGGGCAGCCTGTTCCAGAGCCCAACCACTCTTGCTGTGAAATTTTTTTTCTTATATCTAGTTGGAATTTCCCTTCCTGCACCTTGTGACTGTAACTTCTCATCTTTTAGCTGTGCATACTGGGAAAATACAGCTCTGGCCCCTCTATAATTGTTGAAGACAATACTTGTTCCCCTCTCAGACCTCTTTCCAGGCTAAACAAACCCAGTTTTCTCATCCTCTTCTCATGTATCACATACTCCAGCCCAACCATCTTGGTCTCCCTCCACTAAACTCGCTGCAGTTTGCCAATGTCTCTCTTGTACTGGGAAGCCCCAAACTGGACACAGCACTCCAGATGTGTCCCACCAATGCCAAAATTCTCCATGAAAGCTTCAGCGTGAGGCTCTGGGTGTGTACGTGCAGTCCACACGGCACCTCATCTTGCTGCTTTGTTCCCTGCGCCTCTGGATAGTCTGCTCAACCAACAGTGACACTTCTCTCCTCCATTTACCATGCAGGTGTTACCTTTATTGCTTCATCCCTTGCACATTTCTATCCCTTTCATAGCCAAAGCCACCAGTTTCCAGAGTTCCCAGTTCCCATTTCTTTGTAGGTAGCCTTACCCTGCTTAATAGCTATTTTTCCCTTCCTGGTATTTTCTCCTTCACTTCTCATCTCAGACTTCAGTTTGTCAGGGAGACAAGCCAAGATAATTTTGATTTCTTTTCAGGTTCTCTCTTTCCCTGATAGCCCTTCTCTGCAGCTGTTCCTGGTGAAATTCCCTGTTTTTGAATATGGGACACTGTATTTCCAATGAGCTCTCATGAGCACATGGTATTAAGGCAGTAATACATCCCAACCTCTATGGGAAATACATGGGATGCACTAATATCATGTTTGGTTTTCCCCTGGTCATATCACATGGTGGCTCAGAGTACCTCAGAAGACATCTAATACACTCAAGTTGTTCTCATCCTCTGTTCGTATAAGCTTTTAGCTGATAGCAGTTATTTATATTAATTCCCTAGTGAATGTCTTTGAACATGGCACTATTAAATTACATTCCATTTTTATTACCGTCATCTAGTTCTTTCTGTCTGATTTCCTGATCGTCCTCTGTATTGACTATGCCACCTAGTGAATATCATCATCAGATTTTTAGCACATTGCTAGTACTTGTGCCAAGATAATTGATGCAAAAAAAATGAAAACTTTAATCCAAAAATCAATCCATGATCAACTCCACAAGAATCCTTCTTCCAGCCTACTTCTCTCACTGTTGACATTGTTCTCTTCATAAAATCCACTGTGTACTTTCAAATGCTTCTATTATCTCCTTCTGGTTCAGTTTAACCCCATAGCACTCTATATCAAATTATCTATGGAACTCCAGATATAGTAGGTCTCCACTGTTTCCTTTATGTAGCAAACCCATATTTCTTTCAAGGAATGACAAAAGATATTGGAAGGAGATCAGAGTAGTGTGACACACTCTCCCTTTTTATCACATTAACATTTAGTTTCTGTGTTGTTAGTTTTTCTTTTCAAAACTTGTTCTAAAGCCTTTCATGCTCCAGAGATCAGCTGAACATCCTACAGTTGCAAGGGTCGATCCTTCCCTCCTGCCTCTTCCTCCTTTTATGAACATAACTACTATGTTAATTTTTCTGTGTAAATAGGGTATCTTCTCCAGTTGGCAGATGAGTTAACCCTACTGGCCCATGAGCCCATGAAGTCATATGCAAATTCTTCAGAATACCTGTGTGGCTCCAGTTTCAGTGTGAAGGTCACTGAGATTTCTTTAATCTAAGCTGCAGAAAGTCTATGTTCATTTTTTCATTCCCATCTTGCTCCTGTGCTCAATATCATCATCTTTTCATTAAGATCTGAGGCAAGGAAATTGGTTAGTTCTTAGACAACACTGAAATTGTCTTGCATTTCTATATAATCCACTACTAGATCCACAACTAATAGCTTTGTCCTCATTTTATAGATGAGACCCTTTTTCTGTTTATGTCCTCTGTCATGCTAACCCAGCTTGAATTTTGGCAACACTTTGGTTGCTCACTTTTAGAAACTAGGGTAGCAAAATGTGTAAGAGAGAAAATAGTTGTACGTTCTCCTCTACAAGTATTCACAACGTCATTGTTTTCCTTTTTTCCCTGCTTAGCCTTGATCGCTCTTCTGAGAGAAGGAGAGAGCCTGGAGGATCTGATGAAGTTGTCTCCAGAGGAGCTGCTGCTGAGGTGGGCAAACTATCACCTGGAGAATGCAGGATGCAACAAAGTCAACAACTTCAGCTCAGACATCAAGGTATGAGAAACACTGACCAACAGCAGCTCCACACCCAAATCCCTGTCCTCCAAACAGGGATTGTGCACTGAAACAATCCAAGCAGCTGAGACTGCTCTGCCGAACACAGGGAGCTGGGTACATAAAATCATTTTAGTGGGGTTTACCTTTCTGCTCAGTAGTAGTCCTCCTCCTCCTGACCTCCCAGTCATCACTGCCAGCCCCAGCACACCAAATGCTTGGGAAAGGAATGGCTGCTGGCTCTGGACAAGGCATATGGACTCTACCACTGTATTTTCAGTTCCCTGCCTCTATTGCTCTCCTCCTTCCTAAATGTCCTTAAATGCCTCTTGACCTAGCTTTGGTTTGGAAAAGGCTGGACCTTACCCAGACATGTAACTAGGTGTAGGGGAAGAGGATGGGGCTCTTCCAATTCCCCCACCTGATCTTTCCTTCAGTACAGCACCTGGGTTATGTGCTCCTCTGTCCCAACCTTTGCTATAAGCCTGCATGCACTTACCTGCAAGTTTTAATGCAGTGGGACTATTCAAAATAATATAGCTAGATGGGGAGGCACTTGTGAGGATGGGTCTCTAGTCTGTGCAGCATATTTCACATACTTGGGACTTCATGGGCTTGTGGGTGCAGATTTCAGCAGAGCTTTCTCTGTAGGACCTTCATTCTTCCTAGACAGATGTATTTGAACCTCAGTGGTGCACACTGATGAGTGTCAGCCACTAAAGCTACAGTGTGAGGCCCAGCCAGCATCCCAGGGCTGTAGGGGGTATATCAGGGAGGGTGTCTGAGCTGGCTTCCAGGCAAGCCAGGGGCTAGCCAGCACACCTACCTCACCAGCTGCGATCCGACCTGCCCGCTCCCAGCATAGCATGGGAAAAGCCCCACTCCAGAGATGTCTGGCTGTAGGCTTCACCGGGAACTGAGGCATGAAAAGTCATTTACCATGACTTACTTGACATACAGAAAAAAACACCAGGGAAGGCAACAGGAGAGTCTGAGAGTCACATTCGATAATAAAATTTTTATTGTAACAGATTTTTGGTTCACTGGGTGGAGGTTACTGGAGAATATCCATGGAAAGGGAAGGGAATGGAGTCTTTCCCATCCTTCTGTAGGCTGGCTGAGAGGACTATAATGCAACTGATTAAATCCTATCTGCAATTGAAAGATAAATCACACTTACCATATTTACAGTTGGAAAATAAGGTGCACGTTTACCTCTCAGAGGCCAAGACTTCAGCCTTTACAGCCATTCTCTAAATAAGTGTGTCTCCCCACCTCACTTCCGTTATAAATAACCGCTTTCTAGATATCGTAGTAATGCAGATGTATAAGATTTAAAATAATTCAGGTAATCTGCTTTATATTTTGAAGGGTGTTAGTTGGGTTAGTTAGTCAAGTCCCTAGATGCTAACATGTAGCTTCATTTTCAGTTCTTTGAGTTATTTCTGAAGTGAGATTAATATTTTCCACACATGGAAGCAACATTACATTTCACAAAAGATTAAAGACACAAGATGTTAAATCCTGGTCTTGTTCCTGCCCTTTTGCCTGAAAAATGCTGATACTGTTGTCGGTTTTAACTTTTGTCCTTGAAAACTATGCTTTCTCTTCCATAACTGTTCCAGCGTTGCTTTGAAATCCGCTTTAAACATCTGCTTTCTCCTTCTGCATTTTCTTTTATTAAATGCTCAGCAGCCTGACTTCTACAGCATTATAAAGGTATGCATTTTCTTATCTCTAATTTAATGTTCAGATTAAGTCAATTCTAGTATCTCTTTGTTGTTGCTGTCCTTTTTGTAAGTGCAACACACAGCATTTTGTCTCGTGCGTTGAGCGTTCTGCAGCATATATATATTGGCTTAGGAAAGAAATAGATCTGGCAAATACAGCATAAAGTAGGAATTGCTAAGTGCTTCCAGCTTAGTTAATTTAATTATGTAGCCCGATGATTGATGTAATAAAAATGAAGCATGCAGGCACATTGTTCAGGGGAGCACTGGCATGCAAAACCTGAGCTTTAGATGTAATTTTTACTCCCTTTAATTTCTCTGTCTGTCACAGGACTCAAGAGCTTATTACCATTTGCTGAACCAAGTTGCCCCCAAGGGAGATGAAGAAGGCATTCCGGCTATTACTATTGACATGTCAGGATTAAGGGTAAGATGAGATAAGTTTAGAGTAAATGCCGATATTTGCTGTCTGTTACTTGCATTTCTGGCCAGCACAGAGTTGCACCGGGATGCCAGAACAAGCAAACTCTTTTTAGCATTACAACATGATCTTGTATTTCAGAAATCAAAGCTTTCAAAGAATTAAATGATGTGTTTTGCCTTTCGTTAGATATTATCGCTGAAACTTTAACAACCATTGAACCAAACTGATAAATGACTAACATGAAGCAAGTATATTTAAATACATTTATTTGGGAATTTCATCAGTCCACCCCCTTTTATATGGAAAAAGCAATATAGTGAGATGGCTGGATTGTAGGTAAAGCCCGTTTTAAAACACAGACCTGCGGTTAGTAAAAGTGGGAAAGGAAACAAATATAAATCCGACAAAGACCTGCTTTAACAGCCCTACACTGAGCTCCACATGCAGAGACCCCCAGTGGGTCTTGTGTGCAGTGCCAGGCGGTGGGGTGAGGCTGATGGCCCCGTTTTCTGCCGGCGCAGGAGAAGGACGACGTCCAGCGAGCGGAGTGCATGCTGCAGCAGGCGGAGCGGCTGGGCTGCCGGCAGTTCGTCACGGCCACCGACGTCGTCCGCGGGAACCCAAAGCTAAACTTGGCCTTCATCGCCAACTTGTTCAACAAATACCCTGCCCTGCATAAGCCAGAGAACCAGGACATCGACTGGAGCTCTATTGAAGGTAAGGAAAATGCAAATAAAGGATGTTTCTGGCCACCCGTGCCCCAGTATTCCCAGCTCTGAGTTGATGATACATTAACCTAACCCTATGTCCTTCAGACATATATTCACTGCACCGTTAGCACAGGCAGCCTTGAGAAAGGGAGGCTGCTCTTTACCTGCATGTAGCTTCTGGTATTCTGGGGGTCTGTTCTGTGGATAGCACATGTTAAAAGACAAAAATGTTTGTGGGATGTCTGAACCAGTACAGACTATTAGTTGAAATTAGAGTTGATCTGGCATTCCCTTAATTGGGTATATAATTTAAAAATCAGATCTTGCATAAACCTGCTGCCTGCTTGCTCTGGGCTGGAGTCAGGTCCACCGCTGTATGGATCATTTGCTGAGCTTCAGGTCCTTCTTTCTCAGCCTCATAGTGAAACTGTTCATGCTAGGGCACAGGCTGTTCTTGAATTCTTGAAGGCATTTCAAGGCCTATCTGCCTAAATACTATAATATATAGGGCATGAAGAAATATTACATGCTGCACCGTGCTCTTTTCTTTTACATGTCAACCAGTGTCTCCTTCTGTTTATGGTTCAGTGCGCTGTAAGTTCTGAGTTATGGTTTCATCACGAGACACTTATTTTACTGGAGTAAAATGTGTTTTACAGGCCTGTTGATTGATGTATCTGTTATTTTAGGTGAGACAAGGGAAGAGAGGACGTTCAGGAACTGGATGAACTCCCTGGGTGTTAATCCACGTGTAAATCACTTATATAGGTAAGAGGAGGTATTACACTTCCTTCAGATGATAAATACAGCCAGCAAGTTGTTTACAAAAACATAAAAACTTTTGGACCCTATAAGAATATATGCTGCTTATTTTTTTTTTTTTCAGAAAACTAAGTTTACCTCTACTACTAGTTTAATTGGGTTCCTTTCCTCTGCTCTTTGGACAATGATATATCTTTTTTATTGTTTTCAGCGACCTGTCAGATGCCTTGGTTATCTTCCAGCTCTATGAAAAGATCAAAGTGCCAGTAGACTGGAACAGAGTGAACAAACCGCCATATCCTAAACTGGGTGGCAACATGAAGAAGGTACAAAAAACTGGAATAGATCCAGTAGTGATGCCTTATCCTCAAAGGATGTCTATATCATTTCAAACAGCAATGTGGGCACTTGTGTTGCTCTCAAGTCCCAAGTACAGCACATCAAATGATTTTTTTATCTAGTCAGTGAATAATTTTTCATCCTGAAAAAGAAACATGCATTTGACTCACTGGCTCTGTTGACAGGTGAACAATATTTGTAAAGTAAAAGACTTGTCACCTTTTGTGTCAATATTTAAAAACTGTATTTGCAGACCACTTTTGCTACTGTCTTAGTCACCAATTATAATGCATCTTCACCGTGAGTCATATGGCACCAGCTTAATTGCAGCTGACTGGATCACTGCCCTCCACATCAAATGAAGACAGTGATGATAAGCATTCTTGACCAGATACCTCAAGAACCGATCACAGAGTTGCTGCTAAATACAAAGCTTTCTCCCAGCTATCTGGATGAGCAATTCCATCCAGTTAGGCCAGAGTGATTAACTGACCTAAAATATTGACTGGGACACTAATCCTTCGTCTCAGTGCAATGCCGTGATACTGGAGGTACCCATGAGCCATAGATTCCTATTTTCCAGGGTAATCTGTTTTTTAGGTCCTGATGATGAAGTATAACATTTCCTTCCATGTTAACTGTTTGCCATGGTATTTTTGGGATGGAACTGGCTGCTGGTAGTCAAACAGCTGTATTGTCACAGAGCCCCAAAGCTGCTGTTTGCCCAGGAGGATGTGGGCTAAGCGATCCAAAGAATTTAAAGTAACAGTGTCTTGTCTTCTTTTTTTCTGTGTGTTTCAACCACGCTAATTGACCCTGTCATTAACAGCTTGAAAACTGCAACTATGCAGTGGAACTGGGAAAGAATCAAGCCAAATTTTCCCTCGTTGGCATCGCTGGGCAAGATCTGAACGAAGGAAACCGTACGCTCACGCTGGCCTTAATCTGGCAGTTGATGAGAAGGTATGGCAGTCAGATACAAACTTCAGAGTGTTTTGGTATACTCAGTTTGCATTGTAATAATTTCCTGATGCTATCACTGAGAAGGCTCTCCAGGCTACAGCTTTCTCACTCCTCCGCACTTATATGCAAAGACAGAGTAACCTTTTGCTCACTCCTAGTTAGGGATGTGATCAGGAAGCACGTTATCTTGTGGGCAAGGCCATTACAGTCAGCGCATGCAGAAGATTATTATCGTCACTATCTGTATAGCATGAATAAATGTTCATCACATGGAAGAGGGAAAAAGGTGAAAGGTCTGTGTATCAGGGAATGGGGAGAATGTACTGGAAACAAGGAATTGATGCAGAAGTTTTGTAATCTGCTACCTGAAGCGGATGCAACTCAGTAGCTCTCCCCACTTTAATGTAACTCTGTGTGTGTGTGTGTGTGTGTTTGTGTGTGTGTTTAAGAGCTCCATAATGGGGTGTAAAGAGACCCAGTGGTTAGGAACTGAACACAGACTAGATTCAGTCTATAAAGCAAGGTATAGGTTTAACGGGCAGGTAATTAGTCTAGGGATGTGGTGATTACTTGCCATCAATTTGGGATGTCTTTCCAAGGTGTATGCTGACATATAAGCAAAATATTCTAGGCTTGTGTTTACGCAGAAGGTCAGTCTTAGACGAGCATAACAATTCCGTTCTGGCCTTAAAGTCAGTGATTATTTTTTAAGCACTGTGAGAGTGAGTCATTTACACTGAGATCCACTAAGAGGGACCTTGTAGGAATTTTGAGTATCAAAACCTTTTGACACTCCAAAACAGCGATTAGGGAACTGGAGGTGAATTAGACCCAACAGATGAATTAGCATGTTGTAATATAATTCATATATACTGTGAGTGTGTGGGAAGCAGGGGAATATCAAGTCTAAGAGGACTTTTGGGGTGATCCCCGTCAAGCTGCACACGTACAGGTTGGTTCTGAGGTTACGGTAGACTTTGAGCAAATGCAAGTATCCTGGCTTCCCTCTTCAGGTACACCCTGAATATCCTTGAAGACATTGGTGGTGGAGAGAAGGTCAATGATGAAATCATTGTCAGCTGGGTCAATGAAACACTGACTGCAGCCGGGAAGGATTCAACCATCTCCAGTTTCAAGGTACAGTTTTTTTGTTGGAAGTCTCTGCTTAGGAATCTCCTATTCAGTGTGTTTGTGTGTATGTTATATACGTTGCCTGTATATAGATATATATACTCATATACATGCACACAATATATTATGATATAATTAAATACATAGTTCAATTATTTTTCATTCCCTTTTAAAGGCATGTTCAGATATAGAGATTCTATTTAAGGGGCTTTATTATGAAAAGGTAACAGAAACATGATATGAACATAACAGGAAACACCTTGAATGCCAGTTTGACACAGGAAATCAAAGTATGGAGCCAGGAATGATGACTGGAATTAAGCAAGAACTGCTATGCTATTGATTATTAAATGACAGCAATTACAAATGACAGTATTAAAAAAAACAATAGCCATACTTTTATAATATGGTAGTACCATTCAGGGGTGGTGCCCTGTTTTGCAAGGCACCTTATAAACACAGAGATGGTCCAGTTCCAGAGAGCTTCCAATTTTGCTAACACATCTGAGACACTTCCCAAGCTGGGGAACATTCAGTGGATGTAAATTAGCAGTTTGCACCAGGTGAGGACAGATCCATCAGACTTCACGTAATGAGCTCAGAAGTCACACAACTGGTCCCCCTTACACCTCCCATCAGTAGATATGTATCCATGTCATCTCCCCACAGGAAGCAAATTCACCGGCCCAGCACCCCATCTTTTGATTTAACGATGTCTCATCCATTGGGGAAAAAAAAAAAATCCTTGAAAGGGTTCTTAGTCTGCCTTAGATGAAAAATGATGCTAAGCAGCCCTTTGTGAAGATCTAAACAGTATTTGACTGAGCTGTCCATTGCTCTTGAGCCTAGACTCTGGCTTTGTGGGAGATCTGTCATCCTGTTCTTGCATCTAATTGTATTTTTCATCTATGCAGGATAGCAAAATCAGCACCAGCATGCCAGTCCTGGATCTCATTGATGCCATTCAACCAGGATCAATCAAATATGACCTCTTGAAAACAGAGGACCTGAATGATGAGGAGAAACTAAATAATGCTAAGTACGTTCATGCCAAGTGACACTTAACACGAGTTACTTGCTCAGGCTTGCCTGACTCTGTCTTTGGAAACTGCTCTGCTATCATTCTCATCTGGCACAACCTTAACTGAGAAATACCTCCAGAGTTAGAAGCATGAAGGCTAGGAATTAGGCAGTAAAAAAGACTATCAATGGAAATGAAGTGTGTAATGTTATAATTCCTGCTTTATAATTCCCTTGAAGGGATCAAAATCACTTGGCTTCACAAGCTCCTATTTTCTCTTATTAAATTTAAAATTGTTTCAGAGATCAGGGAACAACGCCAACAATAGCGAGCCATGGAAACCAGCGATTAGAGGTCATGATACTTCTTTAGCCACATGCAGGTGGAACAAGGGCATATTTAAGAGAGAAGGGGGAGGACAGGATTCATGCCTGAAAAACTGGTTTTATGGATGTGGATATTGATTTTTTTTTTCCCTGAGTGCAAACCATTCTCTAGCAGAGAGCCAATCCTGGGGGCATCTCCCTTTCCTTTCAGAGTCATACAGATCACCTCCCGGTCTGATCATCAGTTTAGCTTCTCCTTTGCTATGTGGCAGCTACAAAAGAGAAAAGGTTGACTGTAAGGCAATCAGAGCTGCCATCATTTTTATAAAGACTTTTTCCACTGTTCTTTTTCCCTTCCATTTCCTACCATCTGTTCTCTTTCTTTCCTTGCAATCCTACGTGTGCTTCTCTCCATACTTTATTTCTTCATCCCTCTGCTGATGTTTTTCTCTTTTCCCTCTCTTCCCCCCCCCCCCCCAACATGTTTCTCTGCATTTTGGGGAGAATTTCACAAATGTATGTGCTCTGCAGTGGGAAGAACCTGGGATCTTCTAGCTTTTTTCATGAAAAAATAGAAGAGACATACCCACTGGAGAACAGCCAGTAGCTGTGCAACAGTGCACTCTGAGGAGAGAGATGGGAAGGTTAGCTTGCAGATTCTGGGTACGACTCAAGCAGAAGAGAAGCCTTCTGCTTTCCGTCCTCATGAATTTGTTTATGTGCGAAGACTGAGCAGCAGGGATTGAGAGGGAGCAAGACCAGAATGGCTGCTTGTTAGGATAATCTTTCAGGGGATGTGAGACTAAATGTTTCATACCGGACTTTGACCTGCAGTCTCCCATGCTGCAGGTAATCAGTGCTCTAACCATCAGGGAATACGCTTTACCTTTTACTAGAAATTACTTCTTTATGAACCTGTCTCATACATTCCTATAGAAAAGTTTAATTTTGACGAATCAGTAAGAAAGTTCCCAACCCTCTCTGGTACTGATCATGTAAAAAACTTCTTAACAGAGGGAAAATTAATGCTACTGCACTAATTTATTTCTTTGTTTTGTTTTTTTTCACCCCTGCAATGCAGATATGCCATCTCTATGGCAAGAAAAATTGGAGCAAGAGTCTATGCCCTTCCAGAAGACCTGGTTGAAGTAAAACCCAAAATGGTCATGACAGTGTTTGCTTGCCTTATGGGAAAAGGCATGAAGAAAGTTTAAAGCACAAAAGACTTGTACTGATGCCTGGTATTCACCCTTTTGATTCCCTCAAACTGGATGCTCCTCTCCGTATCAAGGAAATATGCAGGGTGCTCATGCTTTTAAGGCATGAATGTTATACACGGTTCCAGGTCATCCAAAAGTTGTGTATCCACGTGTATTCAGGAAATGTTTTGTTTTGAACAGTAATATGTGCTTGATTTCTTTGCCTTATTTTCCACTTTGCTAGATATAACCATTTCATATTCCTGAGTAAGTTTTCAGTAATGAGGCCTATACATATCCTTTTATTAATGGATACCAGGGTTTTCTGTCAGAGGTCACCTGGAGATCTTTGTCTTGGGAGGTACAGACAGCTTTTAGGATTATGAAATGTTATATACTGCTTCTGCCTGAAAATGTCTTCATGCTTCTGGTAGCATTTCTGCCATACTTTCCTTCAGTTTGCACCTGGCATAACAAAAGGGGTTTCCCCAAGCCAATGCAAGTATTAGTGACTATATTTTTGGAACAGTAGGATCCTCTTAGGAAATTCTTGTGGAAAGAGAGAAGTGTTTGGAGTCTGCTATGTGTTGCTGGTATATGAACTGAACAGTGCTTTTCCCTACAAGTTATGCCTCTGCCGTCAGTGGCATTACTCACAGAGTACATTACTACTCATTGAAAAAAACATACCATAACCTGGTCCTCCAAGAACACCCAAACTCTGGAACCTTTGCAAGAAGTGGTCTCCAAAGGATAATTCATTTTTATGTCGTAATACTCTTAAAACATAAGCAGATTGCAAAGCATGATAGAAATGAAAACCATGTTAAAGAAACTAAGGGGATATACTCAGTTAGTAGCAATAAGAAAGGAAGTGAACCAAAGGGACACAGAGTGACATATTTATGTAGTGAATAAAAATTAAACTCTGTTAACTTTACAGACTTGCACTCAAAGGGCTGTGGCCCTGATTCAGGAGAGCATTTGTATGTGTGCTTGCATATGAAACACATACTAAAATGCTTCCCTGAACCCAGGCTGGGATCCTCAATGGAGCTAAATCAGCATAGCTTTGCGGCTAACAAGGCGCTGTCAGTTTGCCTCAGTTGAGGACCTAGCCCCGTGTGCGGATAGTCAGTGGGATATATTTGCACTGAATCTCTTCCTTGGCTTGAGTCATTTACTGTTCTGGCCTTTACGTGGATTTTACTGTGGTGAAATGCAGAAGGAAGGAATTTTGCCTTAATGCAATCCCGTTGACACAGCCTCAGTTCCCTCCCTGTCCCCCTCCCTCCCCTCCAGCCCCTTCAGGATTGCCTTAATAAAGAACCAATATTCAATGATGTGAGAAGTCTCTCCAAATAAAATGTTCTATAAAGCCAAATGTGTAATCTGTGTTTTTAAATGCATGTGCTAATGGGGAAGTGTGTATCATATAGCTGAAATAGGAACAGATTAAAAAAAAAAAATCACTGTGGGCTCGCTAAGGATGTGTCTTCCATATTGTTATTGAAACCACAGATTGCAGAAAGCGGGAAGAATTATTTCCTAGGTCATTTCTGTACATGGCACTCTGAGATGTACATGCCAAAGATGGGACACTCTGCTGCAGCCTGACGCGGTACGATTTTCCCCATTCAGCGCAATACCTGTCATCCTCTTCTTTTGCTCATATACCCATAAACTTTGCTTTTTTATGTGTTCTGCAATGCAAATGTGCCACTGGGTTTCTGTACTAAAGGTCAGATCCTGTTCCCGATCAGATCTGGCTGTCCTGTTCCTCTCATGAACCTATGTATTTAATACAGGGTGGGAAAGGAACAGTGTCCCAAGGGCCATCCCATCTGGTCACAGTATTTCCCAGTGCTGGCAGAGGAGGAGAACATCTCGAGTGTTATACGAAGGAGACGTCACCCCAACTTATTGCCCATCAAGAGGGAGTTACCAGAGCATGGCCCCTACGCTGCTCCTCCTCTTTCTAAGTATAGGACCCACTGTGGCCATGGAAGAGGGGTGGCACTGAAAAGGCGGCTGCTCTTCCCTTATGTTATTTGACTTGGGAGTCCAGCAGAGGTAAACCAGAGAGAGGAAACTGCAGGCAGAAACTGTGACCACAGCATTTCCCTCGTGTGGGATGATTTTGTGTGTCGCATACGTGCGTGTCTGTTCGCAAACTGCAAGGGCCATTTTTGGCTGGATAGACAGTGTAGATCTGAAAGGGCCAGGTAATCCTGCCTGAAGACAGCCCTGCTCCAGGTTCCCCGTCTCAGGGAGATGCTCTCGCCCCAGACTCAGAGGTGGATGTGAGGGATGAAGTAGACCATGGATGGGAGATGGCAGCAGCACCAGGGTGCGAGGAGGGGCTTTTCCCTTGGTCCCAAATGAATGCTGGCACTTGCTATCCCCGCAGAGAAGAAGTGATTTTCAGACACAGCATTTCCCATTCACCAGCCCTTAGCAACTCAGTTTTTTGCATAGGGTAGGATTTTAGAAGAGCCTGCTGAGAGAGGCAGGGAGAGGAGGCTTTCAGACATCATGCATTTCCCATAGGCAAGATGTAGGACTTCAGTGTCCCTGGAGATCGAAACCTGCCTCTAGCTCAGGCTCTGGAGAGGGGCCAGGTGATGTACGCTGTTACTCAAAACGTTTTGTGAAGGGGGCTACTTTTCCTCCTCCTCAGCATCCCAGCACTGGAGCCAGGCACCCTGCCATACAGCTCTCCCTGTAGTCCCCTGCCCCCAGGCTGCATTTTGGGGCACTATCTCTGAACCCCGACCTGCAGCACTGCACCAGCGGTGAGCCCTGGCACCAGCCCTGGCACCAGTGCAGAAGGGAGAGCTAACCACGAGATGGCAGTCATTCTATCTGGAGTTTTAGAGACTGGCATGCATGAGCTCCGAAAATGCTCTCCTCTGGGAAATGGAGAAAAACTGGGATATTTTAACCTGAGGCAAAACGCTAGCACCTGCCAGTGTGCAAAAGGGAATAGGCAGAGATACTACAGTAAATGCCTTACCAGATCTTCATCCCTATCTCTGTAATCTTCCATGAAAAATAAAGCTGTCATGGACCCGAAGGTGTGGGAATAGTCACATTCTGGTACAGGACTATAAATATTTTCACTTTTCAATGCACCTCTGTTTAATTGGATATTCTTGGTTTTTTGAGGGACTTGAGGTTTTGCTTTCATGAACTGGTAATAGTAACCTGTAATAAAGCTCCCAGCAATTGCTGAAGGGGTTAAACCCATGACAAACATCACAAAAACCCAGGATCTGGAATTTTTTGCTGTTGTTTTTCTCCAACTTTTTCCATCACTCTTAGAGAAAGCAGCTGTCTTTGGGATTCACTCCCAAATCAAGCTGGCTTTGTAAGCATTTCCATTATTGATTTTCATTGCACAATTAATCATAATTTTCAAGGCTTCAAAAAGGCTTAGACATTAATATGAATAAAAATAAAGTATCAGCAGTTTAACTAGGAGAAAAAAACATGAGGGCAATCAATCCACATGCTTCAGGGTACAGTCTGATCACCAGATGGACTCAGAAGGAAATATCCCCCCATAGTGTAGTAGAGCATAATTAGGTGCATGATGAGGATTTTACACCTTCTTGTAAATCATCTATCCTGGCTAGAAATCATCTATCCTGACTTTAGAAAGGGGATAGCAAGCAGTATGTCTGTCTGCTGTGCTTTTGTACAGATGAAGTCATGTTTCTACTTCCTCCAGAGATGGAATTGAACCAAAACCACAGCCTGACATCACTCTTCCTTCCAAGGGCAGCTAACTTCTGCCATGAGCCTGATCATAAACTTCAGGTCTTCGTGTCCATTGCTGCCTAACCATGCAGCAGCTTTGGTTTGGCTCCTGCTTGGAAATCAGGACCCTGACTCTGGTAGATGGCTGCAAGAAACACACGAGCAGCACTGGTCCTACAGCAAGTAGTCAGCTACTGCTGCTTTCAGCTTGATGGAGAAATGGATCCTGGTGCCTCTGATCTTGCAAACCCATGTGGTGAGTTGCTACTGAGACTCTCCAGCTCCCCATCTTCTGCTGCTTCTGGCAGCCTGTCGTGGTTTAACCTCAGCCGGCAACTGAGCACCACACAGCCGCTCGCTCACTGCCCCCCCTCCCCCAAGTAGGATGGGGACAGAATTGGAAGAGTAAAAGTGAGAAAACTCATGGGTTGAGATAAAAACAGTTTAATAATTGAAATAAAATAAAATAATAATAATAAATAATAATAAAAATAGACTATACAAAGCAGCTTTCCCCAGTTTATGTACTGAGCATGACGTCACATGGTATGGAATGTCCCTTTGGCCAGTTGGGGTCAGCTGTCCTGGCTGTGCCCCCTCCCAGCTTCTTGTGCACCTCCAGCCTTCTCAGTCGGTAGAGCATGGGAAGCTGAAAAGTCCTTGACTAGTGCAAGCACTACTTAGCAACAACTAAAACATCGGTGCATTATCAACATTATTCTCATACTGAATCCAAAACACAGCACTGTACCAGCTACTAGGAAGAAAATTAACTCTATCCCAGCTGAAACCAGGACACAGCCTCCTCCACCGTCTGGAGAATGCACTTGTCAAGAATTTGGGAGCGTTTTACTCCAAGCTGCTCAGCCACTTGAAGTCCAGTACTTTTCAGGCAAGCGGACAAAGCGAGCAGGAGAGAGTAGCGTCACCGAATGCCTGAGCCTCATTGCCTGCTGTGTGGTGAGCAACATCAGAATTAAAATTTATACACAAACCTAAGAAGCTGTTCATTAAGCAAGTCAGTAAATAGGGGAGCTCTGTGTACTGGTAAGTTGATAAACTTTATATAGCTTAATGCGGGCAAACTCTGAATTAGGACCAAAATAACCTAATAACGTTCTCATTTTGTTCATATTTTTTACGTATGTCAGTGCTCAGTGGCAGTCCTCTCTGCCACCAGGAAAACCGTGTTGTTCTCCTGATGGTTCGTTTGCTGCTCAGGAAGTAACACACAGCTCTGAAGTGAAGTTACTATTTTTAAAATGTTGGTTTTCATCGCACCTTATTTACTTTTTGTGCCTTGATCAGTTTTTAAAGGCAACAGTATCTTACACAAAACCTAACTTGCTCCCAGGGTGCAAGCTACTATTGCTATTACAGATCCATGATAAATTGTCCAAAGCCGAGAAGGGCCAGAATTCCCACAGGCCCTGTGCTCACAGGTAATGATATGTCTGAAATTTGTGAAAAGGGCAGAAAGCTTCATAACCGATCATGCATATAAGCACTGAACTCGCTCAGGGCAGGCACTCATTTAGTGCACGTGTTAAGTATCTAAAGGAATACAGCAATGAATATCTGTGAACGCACAAAGCATGGAGAGAAACCCCACACATCCACCTGGGAAATCTCCTAGCAGGTGATTGACATGCATGGTGCTGCTTTGATTCACGCAGGCAGAAAAGCAATGTCCCATTGCCAGGCACCTCCGGCAGCCTATGAAGTTGTCCTGGCTCTTCACTGCAGTTAAGCAAACCGGATACCTCACAGCACGTGTTGGTTTGTCACTGAGGTGGGAAGATGTCTTCTGACCAGCCCCTCAGTAAGATGTCCTCCCTTGATTTTGCACCCCTGGAGCAGAACACCCTGCACGTCTGAGAGGTGGTGGATAAGCCTTAGGTGCATCAACCTCTCCCTGCCGTCTCCTCAAGACGTGTGTCTGCTTGGGTGCTAGTGAAACAGTCCTGTGGTTAAGTAACATGCCAGTGAAAGGCTCAATCGGCCACATCAGTGAAAAGTAATAGAGATATCTGAGGAGGGATGCAGGCCCTCACCACCAGCCCTACCTTCACTGCTTGCTGCACTGTCAAATTACATTTCACGTTAGGGAAATGTGGCCGCAGTGCCCCATAATGCTTCAGTCACAATCCTTCTCAGACCAACATGGGGCGATGCTGCCCACGTGGTGATCAGACCTTGCAAAACAGTCAAATGCCTCTAGAAACTCCCCAAATTTGCTGCTGGAGCCAAATTCTAGGAACGTAAGTTCTGCTAATTGTAGAGGTTGTGAACTGTGCTAATGGGACCAATGTGTCAGAAACCTCCTTGGCTTGCCAAGCTTTACAACACGTGGGAACAACCTACTAATACAGGTTCAGCCTCTGCTGACCTTGTGGCATCCATTCGGGAGCACCCGGAGTCTTTGAGCTTAGTAGAGGAACAAATTCTCATAAGGTCATTTCACTCTGCACTTCTCATACAAGCTCTGGGCAGGGGGATACCCAGCACTGTGACAGAAATCCCTCTCTAGCCTACAGTGATCTCCTAAAGGTTTGGAAATGACACCCCAAACAGGGATCACGGGGCTCTCAGAGCATGGTCCTTGGATGCAGATTGCAGAAGCTTTCAGCACAGATGCCCCCAGCTGCCCGAGCAGTCACACCATGCCGGGCTGGAGCAGCCATACAACGGTGTCACTGCTTTGCTGGGGGTCTGCAACTGCAACACTGAGAGTGCACTGTAGGAAAGCTCACCTCTCCCCTTCCCCATCCCTGGACGGATAGAAGAAAAGTCAAGTGCCTATTCAGATGCATTTGTACAAGAGCTGTTCTGCTGGGACAGCGATGAGTCTCTCTGCAGGGTAGATCTGCTTGTGCAGACTGATGGTCAGCATGGGCTGAGAATGAGACGTGCCTCTCTGAGGTGGGGACCACACCAGCTGAGAGGGGTGAACAGAAGAGGGCAGGAGCTTTGCTCCATGGAACGTCTCTTCACCAGCATCCTCAAACAGGTCCCAGCATCCTCCAAAAGCCCAAAGGAAGGGCCCACTCTTCTAACCTCTGCCAGATGCCATGCAAGCAATGTGAGCAAGTGCAAGCAATGCAGAGAAGAGCAGCAAATAGTGTTGATGCACTCAGACACAGGCAGAATGCATCGCTGCTCCAGGGCTAATTGCATTCCTGATCTGTACATACATACCTGTGTACATAGAGAGGGGGACAGGTGTGCATCCATTTGCTTGCACCTTAGCCAAAGCATGCTCTCTGTACGTCGTACTTGGAGCACCTTTCTCAAGTGCTCAGAAGCTCTGCCTGGAGTGCTCCTGTGGTATCCTTTGTTCAACAAAGTTAAACTTGCTTTGTAAGTACTCCTTGTTGAGATACTGGCAAATAAATCAATATCTACTGGCAATAAGATGACATGAGTCACTTGGAAAACATGTTGTTTGAGTGGAGTTGATAATAGACCTTCAGGAAACAGAGCTCATGAGGAAAGTTTTTAACCAGTACAGACACCTCCTCACCTCCCCAAAACAGCACATAGATTACAGCATCTTTCTCTCTGCTGACCCTGGAAAGCTAAACAGCAAGGAGAGTAGAATAAAAAATGAATAAAGTAGGGTGGCATAACTGAGTACTCAAAAACGCAACGCGAACATGCATTTTCAGCCTCTGCTCATACCTATCATCAGCCACGACTGAAACATACTGCCTGTACAGCACTCACCCAGGGATGAGAGGTCTGTTTCCTCCCAGGTTAACCCATCACTTTCTAGCACAGGTAGCAGCTGATTTTTATATTTGGGAATGACGTGAGGGACAAATGCCAGAACAACAGAAATTCAGACATAGTCCAGATTTTCCCCTCCTGGTGGTTTCACGGGCTGCAAAATTGTTTCCAGAATGAAATGACAGGGGTTGGTGACATTGGCCATGTATGTAAATGATCACAGTGTCCTATGGAGATTAATTGGTTCATGAATAAAGATGAAGAGCTGAGGTGTGCAGGGAGAAATCATTTATCAATTATATGCCTCGGAAAACTGAAAGATGATGCGGCCTTAACGGCTGAATGGGTTTGAAAGGGAGACTTGTAAATTGAGTTCTAATTCTGTTCTGCCGCGTTCATAATAAAGAGCTGTTAAACTAATTGCATCCTTGTGTGGTTCATGAGCAACGGCACTCAGCAAGCAACAGAGATCAGAGTTTAGTTAGATTTTAGTCATCCTTTGCCTCATGTAGGAAGGATGCTAATCAGTTACCTTTGGCCTCATCAGTAGTGATAATGCATTAAAAGAAAGGGGGAAGAGACTGTAAATATTTTTCAGGAGATTAATTTTGCATTTGAATCCGAATTTAAGAACCAAGAAGGACAGCACAGGCTCACTTGGCTTTCGCGTTCTGCTTCAGTCACATAGATCCATCAGAGCGATTACCCATCCCTGGAGGGACTCGTTGCTGATTAACTGGAAACAAGAGGATTCTGGAGGATTAAAATAGCAGAATATGCTAATCCCAAACAGGGAAAAGGATCTGAGGGATGTGGCTGCTGATAACAGCTGACTTTCCCTCCTCTTGCCCCTTCTGTGTGCTTGTTAACAGGTTTACTGTTACTGACAGACAGTACCAACCTAGCATGGGCTCTGGCACACACTGAAATACAGACTCGGATCTGAGAATCTTGATGCAGAATGAGGCTTGTTATTTAAAATCTTGCTGCTGGATACTGTGCAAGCCCTGGGATCAAAGAGGACAGCCACACTTAGGTCCTGGCTGAGCTTAGAGGAAATCTCATGACACTTGGATGCTGAAAGCCAAAGGTGCCAGTAATGGGAGTCAAGATTACTCAGCGGCACTGCTGCAACTGCTCGAGACCACCTGGCTGCAGCAGTTCAAGTAGTTCCTCCTTTGATATGTCTTATCTGACCACTTTCTGGGGTCTGGCTCTCCTTCACCAGCAAGAGCAGCTGCAGGAGCCCAGCACGATGGCCAGGCACAGTTGCGCGTCTCAGAGTATGCTGGTGCAGATGGTGCTTGAGCAATGCTACCCTGACTTAGCTGGGACACTGGTGCCTGGCCTCTTCTGCTGCCACCTTTTTGGGCACTGACATCTTAAACCACCACACAAAGATGTGCCGCAGCCTGGTCTGGGTGAGGTACAACACCTATGCAACATCAGGAGAACATGGGTGTTACTACATGTCAATGTGGAGAGGGAGGGGAGAGACAGCAGGTTCGGCCAAAAGAGTGGAAATATCTCTTTAGAATTGCCTTTAAAGTGTGATTATACTTTTAAAAGCAATATAGTAATGGCACCAGAAGCCTTTATATACTGCCAGTCCTAATTCCCACATGCGCAGTTTTCAACAAAGAAATCAAGAGACTACTTTGTTAATTATCTGCTCTAGAAACTAGGACCTGATCACCCCTTTTTAAATAAAAATCCCTGCATGTCCCAAAGCTACTCTAAAAGTTAACAGAAATCAACACAGATCAAACTGTCCCCCATTACTGCAAGGCTTCCAGTCACATCTGCTACAGTAACACTTGCAGGCACCAGTTCAGCATAGCCCATGGTCTACCCGGGGTTGAAGTAATAATTAATCCAGGTGCAGCAAAACCTTTGAACTCAGCCAGAATTTTTGACCAAGCGGGTCTTCATCAGGCAATGATGATTCATCAAAAGCAAAAAGGGTTGCTGGAAAGGCTCAGTTTTGATGAATTTCCCAATTAGAGAAAAATAGATGTGTTGTTTCTATTATGTCAGTAGTTTTTTTTACTGATGTTCTGCCTGGGCAGGGCTAGAGCGCTCCTCAGCAGCTCACAAGGCTTTGGGGGTAGTCAATGTATAGCTGGTTGTTCATCAGAGCAAACCACAGCAGTGCCGTATAGATAGGTGATATCAGGGGAAAGGAAATCTGACCTGCTCGGAGACTGAACCGTCACAGAAATTGTCTTTGTGCGTGAAATGTGTGTTACACAGTACAAATATCTTTGCAATGGGAGGCTCCATGCTTTCAAAAATCAGCCCACTTAACGGAGGTGCTTACTGACCAGGAACCTCATCTTAGGCACCCAAATGTCTGCTGCTGGTGAGGTGGCAGTGCTGGGATGGAGCTAGGGGCTGTAGTGGGTGTGGAGCTGCCATTTAGTCACCCAAGGACAGTGACCAGTGGCACTGGTTTTGAACACTGTGCAGGACCTGGTTGCTGAGACAGGCTGTGTAAGTGGGGGGGGATGTAGCCTGTGTTGTTTAGATACCAATGGAAGGAAAAAAAGCAGAAAGACGATTGTTCCAAATAAGCAATGTTCAGCACATGTTTGAAAGGCAATGGGTTTGTGTCCTACCTTGAGCCGTGAGATCTCTGAGGCTTTCAGGCAAGCAAGAGGTATGGGGATATACATCTCTGCCTCCTGGTCAGTCACATCTTCCATATTATTTTTTGTTTATTTTTATATTATATATTATATAATACAATATAAATTATATTTTATTCTTTCATCCTACACTTACTTTTCTGTTTATTGTGTTTTAACCTGTATGATGCCTTAACCACCACAAGACTCTGGTTTGTCCTTCCATCAGAATTTCCTCTAGTACCTTTAGTTCCCTCAAACACCCCTTTTTTCCTTTTTTTTTGTGAAATATTTCCAGTGCATACCAGAAACCAAAAAGCAAGTAGGAAAACGGCAACTTTCAAACAGTGTGTGAACCATCTCTTTGCAGACAAGCTGGAGAACCCATAGGAAAAACAAACAAAATCCAAAAATGTCTGACAGCTACCATTTGTCCAAAACTTTCTTCTCAGGTAGACAGCAGAAAGTGTTCCCTTTTCCCACTTAATTAACATATTAAGACATAGAGAAATATGATCCTTTTCTTTCCTTTGTTACCAGCAACCCCACTCCGTCAGCTTTTCAATCTCCTCTGTTACACCTATCTCAGTAAATCCAATTTTTCTTTAAATTCATACCTATGCATGAGACATTTCCAGATGAAAGTGTGATTGGATGGACCAAGTTTCATCTCCTGTATTTTATCCTCTGTTGGCAGCTTCCTTTTGCCTACATGAGGGAAGGGCATCTGAACCATCAGTTTAAAAATCAACCCCTGTGGCAGCCTGCTGCCCGCTGCCCTTGCCGGAAACAGCCTCTGTACCTTACCAGAACTTCCTATTTGTTTGAACAACATCTAGAAAAGATAAAATAGGAACTACAAAATCTAGGTAAGGTGTCAGTGGTTTAGCTTCCCGTGAGCCTTTTTTTTTTCTTTCCCTTTGGTGTCCAGTTTGTGCTCAACTCCAGTTTAGGGATTTTCTTTCAGTGTTTGTGTATTTTCATAGAGACATGAAGAGCAGGGTACTCACTGGGGAACATGGTTCACCTCTGCTGACTTCAGCCATTTAAAACTTAGATGTCTGGCCTCTTAGGGCAGGTCTGCCCTCCTAAATAAAAAACAGACAGGACTCAATTTGAGCTCTGAAGTCCCGACTGCCTGCCTAACTGGAGCACTGGCTCTGATCTGGACCACTCCAGAGCTGTTTTAGAGGAGGTTGGTGGATGCAGCCGAGTCCATGTTACCTAACCTTAGCTCCAGGGCTTGCTCCCAGGCATTTTGCACCCAGTTGTATAGCTATAACCCTAAGCTATACCTACAGCATCAAATAATTTAGTTCCTCCATTCACTCCCAGGTCTTGGCTCCCTGGTGTCCCCATTGCACATGTGTTGATTCACTCCTCGGTCCTCTTCTGGAATGAATTCTCCCTGGAACAAAACCATGTTGTGTTTCTGGGGACCACTCATCTGAAAAGCCTTTTATATCAGACAGCGTAGATGAAACTGCCCCAGGTTTGGTTCCCTCATTCTGTACCTATACGACATGCTCAGCCAAGGGCTAACATTAGGGTGGGTCTGATGCTGGAGATGTAAACGAGCAGTTCTCCTCTGCATAAGGCTGCCATTAGGGTGTTCTCTAACCAGTGCCATGCCTTGAACTGCTATGTTGGTGTGTGGAAGAAGAGGACTTGGACCATGTACTAAGCCTGCCGTGTTCTAGCCAAGTTGGATTTACTGTTCAAGCACAGAACATATATGGAGATCATCTATTCTGGACATGTCAAATTCATTCAGCTTTTCAGCATGTCTTGTCTGGACAAGTGGATAGAAATACAGAAGGCAAATCTTGGGACATGCAAAAAATAATAATAATGAGATGAAGAGTCACTGGTACTTTTTCTTGAAAAGCTAACCCAGTGTGACATGTGGAAAATACATAGCTGTCAGAACATCACAGAAAAGAGGGCTTGGAGCAACACAAGCAATCTGAAATCCTTGGATGGGTCGGGTGTTAACGAAAGAGGTAGAGGCCAGCTGTGGAAGATGGAGATCCACTCGATGTGCTCCATTCTGAACTAGAGGAACAGCCCTCAATAGCAAGAGTATCATGTCCCACTTGCTCCTTGTTTTCTCTGCTAGCAAATGCCAGCAAAATAAGCTTTCCTGCACAGGATTTTTCCATTCGGACTTAGTAAGTCCCACTCCTCTCACCCAGCTTCATGCTTGGCTGTGATGTGCTATAGGAGTGCTGAATGCAGAATCATAGAATCATTAAGGTTGGAAAAGACCTCTAAGACCATCGAGTCCAACCATCAACCCAACACCACCATGCCCACTAAACCATGTCCCTAAGCGCCTCATCTACACGTCTTTTAAACACCTCCAGGGATGGGGACCCCACCACTCCCCTGGCCAGCCTGTTCCAATGCTTGACAACCCTTTCAGTAAAGAAATTTTTCCCCCCGTCCAATCTAAACCTCCCCTGGCGCAACTTGAGGCCATTTCCTCTCGTCCTATCACTAGTTCCTTGGGAGAAGAGACCGACACCCACCTCGCTACAACCTCCTTTCAGGGAGTTGTAGAGAGCGATGAGGTCTCCCCTCAGCCTCCTTTTCTCCAGGCTAAACAACCCCAGTTCCCTCAGCCGCTCCTCATAAGACTTGTTCTCCAGACCCCTCACCAGCCTCGTTGCCCTTCTCTGGACACCCTCCAGCACCTCGACGTCCTTCTTGTAGTGAGGGGCCCAAAACCGAACACAGTATTCGAGGTGCGGCCTCACCAGTGCCAAGTACAGGGGGACAATCACTTCCCTCCTCCTGCTGGCCACACTATTTCTGATACAGGCCAGGATGCCATTGGCCTTCTTGGCCGCCTGGGCACACTGCCGGCTCATGTTCAGCTGGCTGTCAACCAGCACCCCCAGGTCCTTTTCCGACAGGCAGCTTCCCAGCCACTCTTCCCAAAGCCTGTACCGCTGCATGGGGTTGTTGTGGCCAAAGTGCAGGACCCGGCACTTGGCCTTGTTGAACCTCATACAGTTGGCCTGGGCCCATCGATCCAGCCTGTCCAGGTCCCTCTGCAGAGCCTTCCTACCCTCAAGCAGATCAACACTCCCGCCCAACTTGGTGTCGTCTGCAAACTTACTGAGGGTGCACTCGATCCCCTCATCCAGATCATTGATAAAGATATTAAACAAGACCGGCCCCAGTACTGAGCCCTGGGGAACACCGCTCGTGACCGGCCGCCAACTGGATGTAACTCCATTCACCACAACTCTCTGGGCCCGGCCGTCCCGCCAGTTTTTGACCCAGCGCAGAGTCCACCTGTCTAAGCCGTGTGCCGCCAGCTTCTCTAGGAGAATGCTGTGGGAGACAGTGTCAAAGGCCTTACTGAAGTCCAGGTAGACCACATCCACAGCCTTTCCCTCATCCACTAGGCGGGTCAACTGGTCATAGAAGGAGATCAGGTTGGTCAAGCAGGACCTGCCTTTCATGAACCCGTGCTGGCTGAACAGAACACACTGCTGGACCTCCGTAAATATTAGGGGACCACAAAAACTTTGCGCTTGGTGTTCTTTCTTATGTCTGTGGTTTGTAGCCGCAATGAAATGACACAAAGGCTGAGATGACAAAGTGACTTGTCAATATGGAAATGTCCAAAATGTACCTTATCCTTTTGTGGATGGGTGACATCAATACCAGCAGGAGGGAGCTCTGTCATATTGACTTAGCCACCAGGAGCTTGGGGTTGAGGTGAGAGAGAGTATTACATTTTAACCACTCTTTAAATAACATTTTTTAAATCAATAATGTGGGTCCTGAACCTTTGGCTTTCCAATTGCATTTGGTTTCATTGTGGATGCCGTGAAGATGAAGTTTTACCTGCTCTTTTTTACCCTATTTATCTGGATTCAAGAGAAGCATGTCTTCACTCTTCCAAGGTAAGTATCTGATGGTGCTACTTGGCTTTTAGTGTGTGGTGAGTGAGACAGGGAAAGTATTGAAGGAAAAGAACTCCAAGTTGCATAAGAAAACATTTGGCAAATGTTGACATTTATTTATTGCTCTTGTAATTGGATATGTGGTTCAATTTAATATATAGATGGTGGAGGAAATGAAATTAATCTAAGTCTTCTTTGCATCCATAAATCCTTTGTTTTTAATCATATTAAAACTATTCTTTCTGGTCTAAGTGCAAATCAGTTCTGTTCATTCAGTGCTTTTGAATGCCAATAAAGGGCATTCTGAAACTTAATGGGAAAAAATAATTTGCTTCATTTGCCTTAAAACAAGACCTTAAATGAATTACTTCTTGAAGTAGAGAGAGAAACAATTTCAGAAAGTGCTAACAATCTGTTTTCTTTCTAAAGCAGCTTTTATGATTGTTTTTCCAATCATAAATAATTTTTGAATAACCGTTTGGTATTTGTACAATGCTTCAGAAGCAGCTTTATTGTTACCTATCGATAAACTTCAGGAATGCCCTGAAACCAAATGCTTTGTTAAAACATGAGAACATATGTCAGAGATGAAGACAGCCAAAGTGCATTTATTTTCTACATGTACAGCTGGTTTAAAAACCTGAAATGTTTTAATAGGTAGACCTAAAAGGATAAGCCCCTCATGTGGTGACATTAAGCAAGATGAACAAGCTATAGGAATCACGATTAAACACAGCCTGCTCCCAGGACTGAAATACCTGCACAAATAATAGTGAATTATGTCTCACAGCCTTCTGTGACTCCGCACCACAAGCCAGTGGGCAGACCTGTGAGAGGTGAACACTTCTTGAGTTCATGCCTTAAAAAGAGAATCTTCGTCTCCATTTGTGTTGCAACCATATCTTGTTGTGGATTGCTATGGAGGTGTGAGGGTTAAAGTATGGGGACAGTTAAACATGTTTTTAGGTGAATTCAGTGGAGCAATATTGCTCTGTGCTACTCGAAGGTTCATTTATTTCATGTTTAAATAAAACACTGAATATCTGACCCTTACAGAAGCATATGGCATTTCCCACTGGAAAGCATGAGTCTAACCCTCCCAGCCCCGGTTATGAAAATGGCTAAAATAATGAGATTTTAAAGGTGATATATTATATCTGACTTTTTACTTTTATTTGAGTGCTAGCGTTGGAGGATTTAGTCATGTATTAAAGCTTCCCTTTGCAAGGTTATAGTGTGATTACTGCGTCTGGACTTCTAAGAAAAATACCGAACATTGTGAGACTTGTGAAAGAGCTGATAACCCCGGAAAGACACCTAGCTCACTTGTAGGGAAGTGCAGCCTCCAAGGCTGGAGGCTGTTTGAGAGGCAGAAAGGTGGGAGAAAAGAGAGCCCACAGGCAGACATCTGTGCTCCAGGCAGACGAACAGGTTACGTGGTCCAGGAGAACAGGAGAAGATGCTGGCAGCACTCCTCTAGTGACACTACCTGCTAGAGCCAGGGTAAGACATTCAGCTGGAGACAAGTCGGGAGGCCTCTCTTCTGGAGATGTTAGTCAGAAAGAACATGCAAGGTTTAAATGAAGCCAGACTATGATGACAGAGAGACACAGCCATGCTGATGCCTTGTTTTTGTGGGCCTGTGTGATATGTGATGCTGACGGCGGCCTTCCTAGTGACTGAGAAATGCAATGGAGAGGAGGGATGAAGAGACTGAGATGCCTGCAGAGAGCCGGCACTGATTTATGTCTATCTGTGAGATGGTGGCCAGGGCCCCTGGATGGGTTTCATCTGACTATATGGGATTTCCACACAGTTCTGCATGGGAACAAGTCCCCTTCACCTCCCTGTACAGCTAGTGGAGAAAAATATGTGTATTTAAGTTATAATTCATTCCAGTTTAGCACACACATCTAAATTAGCTCAGGTTAACCGGACCCTGACAGTGCCTGTTTCTTTATTAAGAGAGTGACTAGCTCAGATGAAGATATCAAAACCATCTGAAATGAACTGTAATGCATCCCACTCACTCTGTCATAGCTACATAAGACCTGAGCATTGTAGTGTGGGGATGGCAGCTGGACTGCCACTGGGAGTGGAAAAACAGATGGGGAACAGTGACAGAGTCCAGTGGGACCCTGGCAGAAAGTTGGAGGAAGGGAACGAGAGGGATCCTCTTAAGGACAAACTCAAAGAGCAACCAGAGAAGCAGGGCATGAGGACAGAAAGTGAAAGAAAAGAGGCGTCTTCAAGATGAACATGTCCAGCCGTACCAGGGCAGCAGGCAGGGCAAGGAAGCTGGAGGTGAAAAGTTGTTTCTAAGATTAGCATAAAGGCAATAATTAGAGCTTTTGTCTGGGTGTTTTCTAACAGGAGTGGGGCAGAAGACAGATGAAAGAGGGTATAATGCCCAATCGAAGCAGAGGAACTGAGAAGCCCAACAACTACAATTTCAGCTGTTAATACTCCCCATGTTAAACATGACTACAAGAGCAAGGGCAGAACTTGGATCAGCTTGTTCAGTGCATTCAGGTCCTACCAATGACAGCTATAGAGGAATCGCTGCTAGCTACCACCTGTCCAGTGCTTACCACACTCAGCTGAAATATTTGTGCAACAAATGGCGGGGTACAGGTACATACCAGCTTCCTCGTTATGGCACTCTCAGGCTGTGGGAATCATAGGACAAAACCAGGTGCAGCAGCCCTTTTCTGGTCTCCCCTGTGAAAAGACTTCCCCAGATACGAGAAGACAAATTCACTTTTAAAGTAGCCCCAAACACACGCTTTGGAGTGCACTTGCCTAAAGAAATAGGCAAACTGCCTACCCTGCCTATCCCTGATTGCTTTTTGATGCTCTGTCAAATGATGGTGGAGGCAAAAATAGGGCTGGCGTGTTGTTGGTTCTGCATGAGAAACAACAGTGATTGCTTGGACCCTGGCTAAAAGTAGAAAAGATGAATCACCTGGTTGCCAGATGCTGTCAGGTCTCTGCTCAAAATCAGTCACAACAAGAAGTTGTGACAATCATGTTATGCAGCTTGAAAACACTAGTTTTGAGAGCCTTGCCTGTTTTCTTTTCAGAACAGCTTTTGCAATAGGGCTGGCAGGGACTTCCACAGTGCCTGGTTTATGCACTGCCACCAACTCCACACAATTAGAGGGCTGAGAGCCACCCCAGCCCAGAAAATGGAAATAGGGGTCTGACATTCCCCTGAGTCTCCTCCTTCTACACACACAGGTTATTTTAATTATCTATCCAATGCAATTTTGAACTACATGGCTTGCAGGGCACTGAAAATCAGGGCTGGATTTACAATGCAAACTGGTATTTTTTCTTTCCAGAAAGTGAATTTTACTTCTGTCACCAATGGTGGGGTCAGGCATGGAGTAGCTGGGAAGCGCCATCTCATGTACAGCGTGTCCGGACCATGGGTTTCAAGTAGAAGGGGAATATAAGTTACTGGGCAAAGAGGGGGAGGACAGTGGAATAGACCAACTGAAACCATACCTGGCAGAGGGACAGAAATGAGGAGATCAGAAAAACTGGACTGGAGTAGGAATGACAATGGTAGTAGCCTCTGCACATCTACAAAACATCACGTTTGGCTTTTGCCAACTGGGAGGGCTTTTGCTAGGCTGGGAGGGCTCAAGTCTCTGCTGAACAGTGACTGAGACCAAGAAACTCAGGGGAGAACAGGAGAGCTGCCTTCCTGGTCTAGGCTAGTTTTCCATTGGTGCTGCTGCACTCCGGATTAGCTGGGGCTGGTTATTGTTGTGCTGGTGCCAGCTCCCAGGAGCGATCTCAGAGTCCAGCGGTAGACATTGGCTAAAAAAGCCCTGCAACACCTCTTTCATGGATTTTACTGATTGGCAGAAGCAGAGGCTGGAACGGGGCTCAGCATCTTCACTACTGAATCTTCTTCGAGTTCATGGCAGCCAAGCCAGGGAAGACGAGAAAGGCCAAGCCTGCTTCTCTACTTTTGCGTGACCTAGAATAGTTCCGAGTACCTGTGCTTTACCTAAATACCCTTGTTTTTCAGGGACAAAGTTTTGTGGGCTCTCCCACAAACAGACGAACAGGTTGAAGCCCTTCAGGACTTACTGAACACCACTGAGGTAAACAGATCCCTCTGTCTCTCTGGTCTCTAGGCCAAATTCTTCCCCGAAGTGCACTAATACTGTCCCCCACCACCACCCGAAAAAGATTTAGCCCACTTTCATTCATTTGTCCTAATACAGCAACTCAGAAAATGCTTGGTTTTCATTGCTCCGCTACCTTCTGGTTTACATGAGGGGACCCCTCCTTCATAAAGTTATAGTAGTGCATTATATCAGAGCTCAGATTTCTGCAATTGATTTTGTGTATTAAGACACTGCAAAATTGGCAAAGCACCAACACACAATAAGTAGAAATACATTTGCTAGGGAACATCAGCACTTTAGATCAATGCAATCTTGACCTATATGACTTGCACAGCTTTGAAGATCAGGACTGGATTTTTGTGGTATTTTTCTTAAAGTGGCATTTAGAAGATAAAAATCTCTTAAGCAATACTTTTTTTTATTACTTCTATCTTTCATTAAAGAACAGAGTATTTAATTAAAATGAGGCATCTCTTCCTCTTCAAAAGCATTTGCCCAATCACACCCTCCCAGTTCGAAGCCAACACTCTGCAACAGGGGTGTAACCATTCCCTCGACCAACATAATTTACAGGATGATTGTGGATGTGTCTCAGATGACTGAGAGCTTTTAATGGTGCCTATGCCCAGTCTTTCTCTGTCTTTCTTGGCTCCTATTCATTTTATGTCCACACCAAAATCCTATTAGTCTTCTGCTGTCCCTGCTAGCATCTTCTGATCCTTCCCTTCAGTTCTCACAAACCTTGATAACCTTCCTTCCTCTTTTCTACCTCCACAAGTCAACTCACATATCCATCTCCTTTGCTGTACCAAAATAAATCTCCCCTCCTCCATCTTTTCCTCACCACTGTCACTCTTCACTTTCTTGTACACAGGAGCCCCAAGAAGTCATGAAGAACAACTGCAGTACATTCAGTGCAGAGAGAGCATGCGGTGGTTTCTACTAAGTCATTTATGTGAATATGCAAACTGAACATTTTTCAAGGGTTATAAATTGGCCATTTTTTTTCCATGGCTATAAATTGCTCAAGTTATAAGAAGAAAAGGGAAAGGGAATGGGAGAAGGAACGGTAATAGGAAAGGGAAAGGGAAAGGAAAAGAGAAAGGGAAAGGGAAGACACAAACCTCGCAATAAATTTTAATGGCTAAAATCTAGCAAAAAAGCAGCAATTGAAAATTAGCATCTTACAAGAAGAATTATTAGGCTAATTATAGGTGCTACTGCTGCACAAGTTGGAAAGCAAAAACCTAAAACAAAGGAAATGCTTTGTTCTTACAGCACACGCATTGCATGTAGCATCCAACAGAAGACCCAGACGCAGGAACACCTACAACAGTCTTTTGTAGCTGCCCCTAGGGGAGTATTGACCATTGCTGATGATGTGTAAAGAGATCAATAATCATATGCATTATCATAGTTTCCCATTTACCCCCATTCATTGCTCCTCTGCCACCTCAGCTGTGTCAATCCAGAGTTCTTTAGTTCTCCTTACTCTCAATTCAAAGAATGCCTACACCAAAGAGAAACTGAATCTGAACTGGTGCATGTCAGTGCAGACAGCAGGCTAGCCAGGGCAACAGGGAAATCGGTGCTGGGGAGCTAAGCATCCAGCTTGCTTCTTGGATGGGTTTTCCAAACAATGCTGAGCCATGCGATGCTGTCACTACCCTGCCAATAATGTCTGAGATGGCTACACTGAGACTAGCTCAGCCATTTGTATAGCACATTGCAGTAATATACCCAGTGGCCAAACGTTTTACCATTTATTGTTCCAAAGTCTTGATTAAAAGCACGGATGAGTTTTCTGTATGATTTTGCAGACATATTCTCTCTGAGAAATGAGTGAGTAAACAGTTGACAGCTGATACATGCCTGGAAACATGGCACCCTAAGTTGAATGTAATATTCCTGGTGCAACTGCACCAGAAAGGAAAAAAATAAACCCTATTGTCTGGCAACTCCATGCTGTATGTCTTCAAGAATGCATCCAAGAATTATGTTGACCTTTTTCACATTGTAAATTCATGCCTAATTTTCTGCTTACTGTCACCCCTAGATCTCTTGGTATTATTGGTTCTAAAGTTTCAGTCTTTTATTGAATATGTTGCTTTCTGTTTTTATTACTGTAAAAGATTTAATTTTACCAAGAAGAATCTCATTTTCTTATTTTCCTCCCATTTCTAATCTCTGTATTGCTGCTTCAACTTGACTTATATTTAAACCCCTTCTGGCATTTATCTCCTCCCTGATCAAAGTCATCAGCGAATACAATAACTACAAAGACTGGTCTGATCTTCATTAATTCTCCAAATACCCTCAGGGAAAATAACTCTCAGCAGACTTGAAAACATATAACATAATAACCAGCTAAACATATCTATTATACTAGAAATTCTATCTCAGAAAATGTTATGTTCCTGTCTTTGTTCTTGATTTATGAATTTATGTGCAGAAGTCATTATAAACACTTCTTAAATACACACGTTTCATTTCCAGCAGTAGCAGAATGCTATAACACAACACAGGGAACATTAAACTGCTTGTTACAAGTGGTCTCTTAAATTGAAAACATATGCTTTGATTATTTTCAAAATACTTATTAAATGTTAGTATTTTTTCTTTCCTCAGTAAAAAAAAAATAAAATGTTTTCGGAAACTTTGCAGGTCATTCTCTGGCAACCTGTTGTGGTTGAAAACATCAAGAAGGACAGAGAAGTCCATTTCTATGTCAGAGCATCCAGCATAAATAGCATAAAAGCTCAGTTAAGGCAACTGACCATCCAACACAAGTATGTATTTTTTATTTGTTGTCATGAATGTTTCTGTAAAGTTGTTTTGTCATTTATTTAACAGGAGGTTGTGCTCTTTCTTTGTTATTCAGAGTCTTGATGGGAGATGCTCAAGGACTTATTGAAAAACAGACTGTCAATGACACAGTCAACCCACGCAGTTCTTCATCGTATTATGAAAACTACCATTCAATGAAAGAAGTAAGATATTTTTGTTGCAATCCTCTGTAGATTCAAGGGGTGAAATTTGTCTCATGGTTGAGAATGGAGATAGGGAAAGAAATCATCAACAGGTAAATAATTACCATTGCATTGCTCAACCACTGAGAGTTGTATTTACTATAATGCCTTCATAGAGAAAGAAAGAAGCACCAGACAAAATCTCTCATACATGTATTGCCTCAAACTGCCATTCAAATGCAGTCAATACAGAAGAAAAATGAAGTCACAAAACAACATATAAATATTTAAAACATGAAATTAATAATAATTTAACCAAATAGAACTAAAGAGGAATTTCAGGGCTATACTTGGACTGTGTTGTGACTGTACCTTACTATTTAAGAGAAATTAGAGTCAGGCAAGTGGTAAGTGGGCTGAATTGCTAGTTTTTCTTTCCCATCAGCTAAAGAGGCAAGATTTTGGGGGGAAGAATGAATTCAAGTCTAGACCACTTTCAGGGACGAAGGAAAACAATAGGGAGAAGATCTATTTACTAACTTGATTCTTGCAGATATACCGTTGGATGGAAGAAGTAGTGAAAGTCCATTCTGACCTCCTCCAGAAAATTTATATTGGATCATCATATGAAAAACGACCACTTTATGTTCTGAAGGTACAGCTGTGACTTACTGCAAAAACTTTCCAAGTACTAATGTAAGCAAGTGATGGGGTTTGGCCAGAACACTTTCTTAAATCTATACTTATATGCATATTTTTGTGGGTTTTAGAAGTTTCCTAACTTCTTCTAGTAAGGTGCATTACCTTTGCAAAGTCATTTGATCACATTAGGTTCCTTGTTGGATTTCAAAGAAGTTACAACATCTAGGCCATCATCCAAAGGCATGAAATACTGGCATGGTGGATACCCTCCTCTGTTGACTCTGAAGCCAATCTAGTGTGTTGCCCTGCATAGCTGGTGATCTACTCACTTGACCTCAGGTCTTGCTGTAGTCTTGGTGTCTATGTTTGGAGCTTGCTGCAAGCAGTCTGTATATGGCTCTCTGACTGTATGCGAATGTAACTGACAGCAGTATCCTGGCCCAGGATCAGTCTAAGCTCTCCCTACAGATGCTTCTTCTTCCGTCTTGGTTACCCTTTTCACTTCCACTTTTATGTGGTACACTTTACAATGGTGACATTTTAATACAATTTCTCTTTTGTCAGCTTTCTAAAAGCCAGGGAAAATCCAAAAGTGCCATATGGATTGACTGTGGTATCCACGCTAGAGAATGGATTTCTCCTGCTTTTTGCCTGTGGTTCATAGGCCATGTGAGTAGATAATCACATCTGATTACTGTTTTCAAAGCAAAGCAAAAAATCTTGATGCCATTTACCTTCTCTGTCCAATTGCGCTCTAAGCTCCATAAAGTCTTAATCTATTTACTTCCACAACACCAACACACGAGATTTGTGCCTAAGCTGCATACATAGCAGTGAGTGTGTCTGCATGTATGTGTGTGTCAGTAGATGGAGGTGTACGTGTGTGAGAGAGAGAAAGTCACACGGATCGAATGCAAAAGAGCTCAGATGTATTCTCATGTATGAAAGAAACTTCAAAGTACGTGCGGCAAATTCAACAGAGATGTTTACAATTATGAGCAGTCAGGGATGGAGAGGGCATGCCAGGAAAAGCATGTATTTGGTAATCTACTAGGGCTATGTCTATACTGCCACATGGATTCAAGGAATGATCTTGGCTCTGGGTCATGCAACACCTGGTGTCTCATGCCCGTATTACTGCAGCTGGCACTGCCTGGAGCAGATCAGAGGACACCCAGAGTGAGCTCAAGCTGTCCTACAACCCTTGGCTCTTCCCTACGTGCCTTCCTAGAGCAATAGGTATCCCACACTCGTCTGCTCCAGGCATGGCATAGCTCCCCACCAGCATGCACACCAGCAATCTCTACTTAGCACTTGCTGGGATGTGTCACCTCCTGCTGTGTCTGCTGCTACCGCTACTCTGCCTCCTGCCTCTGCATTTTCTATTTGTGCTCCTGCTTTTTTCTGGATCTGCCTCATTCAGAGAATGAGGCCACACAAGCCACCTTCTTCTGAAGGTACCATCCCTGCTAGAGACACCCTCATTTCAGACCTCCAGAACATGACCAACAACTGCCAGCCACACGCACAGTACCAGTTCATGGAAACTAGTAAATGACTGATGGGATGAGACTGTAGTATGGGCTTAGCCCGACCAGCCTTGATGTGCAGCCGCAGACCAATGGTCACATCTGATCTTTAATATCTTTAATATCTACACTGCTCAGGATAGTGAACAAAGGTACACCAAAAGATACAACATCCATGGTTTGCACTTGGATCTTAACATATGTTGTCTTGGTCTTTTGGAATTTAAGGCATTTCTGCTCAACTCATTATGCTGAGCTGCTGGCCCAATTCCTAGTATGGACCAGGAAAAGGCTCCTAAGGCCTTTCTGGCCCAGATGAGGTTGCCCAGCTTGCTCAGTTAATGTCCTGAGATACTGTTTACTGTTACTTTTTCACAAAAGGAAAGTTGACAGTAAAAATAAGATAGACGAGATTGAGACTTCACAATCACCAGTACTGTAGCCAGAGAAACAACATAGATGAGTCCTGGAAACATGAATTATGGTTTGGACGTGATGGAACTAAATAATGATGATGATAATAATAAGAAGAAATGTGTTTATTTCTGTCCTCGGTCACAACTATAAAACCTCAATGACTATAACACTTGAAAGGAGATTGCAGGAGTTAGGGACAGATACAGCTGAATGTACCTTGTGACCCACTGATAATCCCAGTTTTCAAGGTTCCCTCGGAGAGAAATGCATTTGCCCTTTTCGTGCTGCTCCAAATAATTACCAGCTGTGCTGTCACTTTGCCAGTGACATGTCCCTGCAGCATTTTTCAGAAGTAACAAGCTGAACATTTAGGTTCTCCATTCCCTTGATCTAATTTACGTGTTTTAAATACAAATTTTATTTCTGTATCTCTTCATGAAGTAACATTTTAAAATCTGACATTAATACACATCTGCGCACACACACACTAAAATCACTAGCTCTCTCTAGCGAATCCTAGGCATTCTTTATAATGGGTCCACTCCTTATCATTTAATTTTGTCGTTAAGATTGTAGAAAGATTGACATTTCTCATTTAGTCACAGAAAGTCCATTGCCTGAGGAAAAATAGGAAGGATTTAAAATGAAAGAAGGTGGTTTAAGTAAGGCATAAAGAAAAAAAAAAAAGATATGATTAAGGACTTATTCTATTCTAATAGTAACAAAACCACTTATCTAGGTTAAAATTTATCCCTGTGTCGTGGACCAACAACCAGGTTAGGTATCACTAAAGCCTTCACAATAGGCTGTGAGGCAAAATTAGCAATGCAGATCTTACTGACTCTTGGCATACAAGTGCATTGAACTCACAATGCAACCAGAAGAAATAATGTTATGTAAAGGAGCCATTTGAAATGTTACTTGTTATTTTTGGGCTTGCTTTATTTTATGCTACTTTTGTGGTATTTTGGTGGGAGGGAGGGTTTCTATCATTTATACAAGCAGCAAAAGCTCAACCCTTCCTATTAATAGGCTTCAACTTTCTCTCATGACCACCCATTAACAGTAAAGGACTGCAGTGTGTCTGATTGACTGTATCAGTTCAATTCCTACACTCTCCCTGGCACTTCCAACCGAAGAGCTACTTTGCTATTTAGCAACTTCTGTAATGCAATGTGCCTCTATCAGGAGGTAGACTGGTCTGATAATTGCAGTTATTTTACATAAGCCATCAGGTGCCTTTCTAGGAAGGTGAGAAAACCACTATTACGAATGTTTTTAATAAGTTTCCCCTGTGCTTTATAGGCAATCCATATGCGTGAGAGAGATCAGACCATGACAACACTTCTGGAGCACTTTGATTTCTACGTCATGCCTGTGATGAATGTGGACGGCTATGAGTACACGTGGAGCCATCCCTCTGTACGTAGAGCTTTTTTGACAGGCTGTGCAACGTACTGATGTGCTACTTATGGGAACTATCAGTGTGCATGCTTAGGGCATCATTTCCATCCTGGAACTGCATGCCCCAAACTCTTAATCTGTGCTTGGAATTTCTGCATCTCTGCCCTATTTAAACCACAACAAATACTGCAAATAATTGGCATTTGACCCACAGTACCTTTGTGTCTTCCAAGCTGCTGGAAATGCATTTGGAAATGACTGAATCTCATTCTGGGATTTTAATACTTCCAGATGCCAGGGAATGCCTGTGTCAGCCTTCAGCAGCAAGGTTACAAATACTGGCACAAACCAGCACAAGCTGAATAGCGCGCTGCGTCACATAGAGCACAGCCATTAACTCACTCCTTCCTCCTGCAAGGTAGCCTCGTTCTCCGAGTACTTTTTCTTTCAGATAAGTGAAGGTACAACAGGTATCTTTTGTCCAGGATTTTATTTATTGTTTGGAAATTCCAAGCCGTTGAGATGGTTCTTTGATCTTTAGATCCTTCACTCAAGTTAAAAAAGAAAAATCTCCTCCACTCTTTTACTCATTCAATCTTCAACCCAGCTTGGCTCGCATTTGGGTAACTATGCATATACACCTCAACAGCTGCACACCAAATTTCCAACTTCCCACATGCTGTCAGCAATGCCTACAGAAAGGTTGGACTTGGACTCCTAAGCTCACATACCTAGCCAAACTGTACGTCTTCTCCTCTCCTTCCACAGTCCAAATCCATTGAAATCAGACCAGATGCGACCACTTCCTATCCTACCCAACATTTCCTTTTATCACCCAGCCTCACTGGCAATCAGGTTGTGGTTTTATAATCTTCCTTGGTCTTTTGCCCCTTCATTGGCACATCACCTGTAGAGGCACAAGTGGGAAGTCACATTTAACTAACCAGTGAGATGGTGCATCACTTTTCTCAGCTTTTTCCCTGAACATGGCTTACATGTCTCTTCATAGAATCGGCTGTGGAGAAAGAGCCGCTCATCGCACGGTAACAGCAAGTGCATCGGTACTGACATGAACAGGAATTTTGATGCGCACTGGTGTGGTATGACATAATTTCCTTCCTATTGCACCCCTGCCTCACTTTTAGCCTTTAAAATTATTTATTTTGAAAATGTTTTCATTCACCATTTCACAAAGTTGATATAAAGACAAATGCAGCTGAATATCTGTTATGAACTGGTGAACACTTCCCCAACTTGAGACACTTTTTGTTGGGACTCAGGATTTTTCCTCCCCAGATGCCACACGGGGGACTAACCTCTTCCCAGCACAATGACAAGAGAGAAGGGGACCAGGACACTGGATCCTGCCCCTTGCATCACACCACGACACACCTGGTACAGGCTATTGGTGGGAAGGAGGAAAGAGGGAAGAGGTGGCCCTTGCCATGTCACCCAAGGCCTGTTGCACCATCCAGTTGAGTAGATGATCCACCATGTCCTATGAACTGATCACCTCAGCCATCCTTCAGTAATGCCTAGCTGACCAAAATTTTTTGGCTCTCAGTGTTTGTTGTAAAGGCTGTATCACATTTACTTATCCGCAGGCACTTGACAGGTTTTTAATAGTCTGCAGAATAGCTACCTTAAAATGTTACCCTATGGATCTGATCTGCCTTCACTCAGTACTGACACTAATGTCCTGTATGACTTTCAGTCATTTTAGTCCATTGCTAAACTGGGAATAAAGATGTTTATTTACCATCCATGACCATTATATGGAGCGAAACATACATTTTTTCAGGCACAAAATTATGAGGATGGGGATGAAATACATAGATTTAAAAGCGACATTCAGTATAGATATGCCATAAAAACAGAACTTGGAGAAGTCTGAAGGAATAACAGCAAAAAACTATGTGATACAGATACTAGTTTCAGGGAAAGGTTACGTAATGCAGTGCATTCAACTTGCGAAGCACTTTTGGTGGTGAACAACTTCTGAAGCAGAGAAATGATTCTACTTTACAAAAAGCAGAATAATACAGGTAGATTAGAAAGTGCTTCCTCTCTAAGCAAGTCTGGACAAAATGTACACCTTCTTACAGGGCAAAACCAAAACATCTTACGTGAGTAACTAGGGAAGTATTCATACTGTTTTCAGCCATGCTACACTTCTCTCTTACACATGGCTGAAAACACAGAGAAGCCTCAGCACCTTGCAGGGTCATTGGAGAGAAAAAACTGTACAGATGAATCTAAGCACCAAAATCAGGTGCTTACAATAACTTAAACAGATGATTTATAAAGACATCTCCCTAGGTTTCTACTTCTTTTAGTTATACAGTCAGTAAAATGCTGAAAAACAAAATCCTATTTTTCTTAGATAGCATAAAAATATTGTTTATACTGATTCAGATACATTAGCAACTGACAGCAATGGTTGAACAGATTTGATCCAGAACATATTAACTGTAGAACCTCCATTATTGCTGTAGCTGTGTGAAACACCAGGAGTTCAACAGCATCCTCAAAAGAACCAAGCTGCAGTTTTATCACTTTATAACACTTTTGTAATTATTATTAACTGTGTCAATTGAATAAAATAACACAATTGTGTTCATGGGAAATGACCACAGATTCATGGGAACCTGCAATTTAATCTTTACTTACATACTTTTAAACAGAGAAGAGTTCTTGTCAAGGGTGCCAAATGTTCAGACTTCCACTGGCTTCAGATTTGCTTGTGAATACACTTTGTGCCACCGCAAAGTTCCAGGTTTTAGATCTATGCATTTAATTAGCAATGTACCACCATGTTTATCTGTTCTTCCTCTTCAGCTGCTCAGATAACAACTTTATGGACTTTATGAACAAAGCCCTCATGGATTTTATGAAGAGCAAAATATACTAAATGCACTGATACCTTATGCTTTTCTTTTAGACCAATAAAAAGCAAAATTACTCCACTAAAAGCAATGCACTAACTTGGAATTTGCTCTGTGGAACTAAATTTGACTGGAACCCAGACTTAAGTTTTTCTCCACATTTTCTGTATCGTTTCCTTAGCTGGCTGTTCTCAGTGTGACCCAGAATTTAGGAAAGCAGACAGAACATTCATCCAAGATTGCCAGCCAACAGATTCTTCATTGCCTTTTTCCTTGGACAGTACTCACTTCTGTGTAAAACAGAACAGTGTAGAATTTAACATCCTCATTTTGCCACTTTTGCATGATTTCGCATAGATGCCAGGAATTGTCTGCATTTTCATGTGCATGAATTTTCATGGACTGTCTGTGAAATCCCCCTCAATTCAGAAACATTACGGCTTATACATATATCGCAGAACATAAACATACCACAGCCTTCTCTGCCCCAGTACCCTTGTTTCTGGCCTCCCAGCCTGCATCTTGCAGACTCGGTGCCTCTGTCGCCACTTCTCCCCCACAGCCTGCTCTCTTCACTGTATTATTTCTGCTGCTTCTGCTGTGTCATACAAGGGTGTAGGTCATCTGAGGATTTATTTTCAGCCACTGATATTATAAAGGGGCTTGCAGTATCTGTGGAACAGTTGAATGCATGAAAATACAGGCTTATTCTTAACATCGACAGCCAGGTACCACCACATCACCTAGTCTTTCTGTCTGTCACAACTACATTTCACCCAAATACACCTGTACGGAGCCTTGCAAATTTTAATTAATTAAAACATATATATCTCTCTCTCAAAATTTTTAAGTGTTTTTGGGGTCCAGATATGCTCCCCACTACTTTGTGGCATGCTATAGATCTTCCGTAGATATCACTGGCACCAGAAGATGTTTCCTCCTCCTGTATCATATGATAATAGCTTGTGTTGCTTCTACAGGGCTGCTACTCTGCAGATATAACTGGCATTATTGATTTCTGGAAGATGGACATCTGTTAAAGTGTCCCAAGAAGAAAGTCTTGTGGGTGTTAAAGTACTCAGTAAGCTTTATTCCTGCGTAAGATTTAAGGATAAAATGTCCATTTAAACTACAGATAGTAGCAAAGGGGAAAATTTAGAAAATTTATTAAAACATGAAGAGCTGACATTTAACACTAAAGATCCTGGCTGCTTCCAGAAAGTTATTTGGTCTTATTCTGAAGATAGCAAAAATGGTGAATCCTAGTTGTCTTCTTGGTAACTTGTTCCAGTGCCTAGTTCTCCTCATTCTTAAAAACCTTCATTTTGACTTGTGTTTCTTCAACTTCCAATTGGCAGTTTGCTTTCCCCGAGATTAATCACTTAGAACTCCCTTCTTCCTGTAGTACTTCTAGATTTTAAGAAGGGATCTCACAATCTTGTTCTTGATGAATATAAATGAAGCATATTCATCCTCTCCTCTAAGACTTTTTATCCAGCCTTTGAATCATTTTCTTTTCTTCACCTTCTCCAATTTTTTTCAAGAGTACAGTAGGTGAGAAAACCAAGTAGGCTCGCACCGATTTCTACAAGCATGAGAGTTCTTTCCATAGCATGGCGGAGCCCATGATTTCTTGTGTATTAGCATCATGCTCTACTCTTTCATTAGACAAACAGAAATGCAGAAGGAAAGAAGTTAAGGAGTAACACTGTGCGCTTTTTTGTTACAGAGGAAGGAGCATCTCCCTATGAATGTCAGGAGATATACTGTGGACCCTACCCAGAGTCTGAGCCTGAAGTGAAAGCAGTGGCTCGCTTCGTCAGAGATCACAAAGACATCATTAAAGCCTACATAACCATGCACTCTTACTCCCAGTTGGTATTGTTTCCATATTCTTACACTATGGACAAAAGCAAAGACCATGATGAGCTGGTAAGTCTTCCCATCTCCTGAAGTTGCTTCAGAACTTCTTACCCTGCTTGGTTAGGCTTGTAATGAGGGAGTCACAGTGCTCTGAGGATCAAGAATTAGGAAATAAGATTTCTCTTGATGTTCTTAAGAACTCAAAGAAGTCTGGGCTGGTCTAGCAGTGTGTAAGTCAGCAAGCTTCTTCTGAAGACTATGGAAAAATAAACATTTATTCCAGATTGATAACACATCAACAACCCCCAATATGTTGAAGCTGCTGCTAAAAGAGCACAGTCTTGGTTTTTTGGACACCTTGAAAAGATACTTGTGCAAATTCCTGATTATGTTTTACAGTTTACACAAACTCTGAAATTAGTTGGGTGTGTAACTCTGAAAAACACCCTCCACATAACTAAGCAATGAGGTATTCTAGTGGGCACTTGCTACTTTTATTAAGGTTTTTGCTAGGGATACTTATTTAAAATGGTCCTAATGGTAGGACGGAAAACATATCCTGCTTATGTAGAATTTTACATTCTAGAGCCACCAAATCACACAGTAAAAACTCTCGTAGAAGACAGACAGAGTTCAAAACAGAAAAAGTAGCCGCTGCTTTTTCCCACTGACCATAAAACTCTGGCTTTGTCTGGATCTGGAAAGGATATCCAGGCTAAAATGGGACTTGCTAACACAGAGTAATCAAGCCACAAGAGTAGGTGGACAGCTTAGTCATATTACTCTTATTTAAAGACATTAAATTCCCTAGAGCAAGAAATTCCCTTTCCTGCACTTCCTAGCCCACTTTTTGGTGTTTCCTAAGGTCCAAGTGCTGAGGCAACAAATTCTTTTATTTGCAGCAAGGGCTCCCACCTAGCAGTAAGAAAGGAGAAGAAATCATGTAAAGGCGACCAGAAAGCAGGTTTGCAGGCTTTGGGATTTGCCATACGAGAAGACAGCGCATGTCTGAGGTGGACAGGTCATTTCATATGCTATATGACATAAGGACAGGCAGTAAGAGAGTTTATAAAGATACATGACTGACATTTGCACACACTGCTGTCATTTTTACTGCTTTTCAACCTCATGCATCTCCCATGTCACTTCACATATTTTATTTTTAAAAACACTTTATTTAAAAAAATAAATGTTGTATAGATAAGAGGACTGTAAAAAGTACACAATTGATGCACTGGAAGCATCCTACTTCATTAGACAAAACCCCAGACAGTCCAATATACCATTTCCATTGGTAACTAGTGCCAGTGTGTTCAGAAGAAGAAATTTAAAAAATCCAGTAATGTAAATATGGAGCAAACTAACTCCAAACAACATATAAAGTTATGCTGTCTTGGTTACTGTTTAATTTCCTGAAACAAACTGTTTTATACACTGCAATAAAAAAATGCAGTTGTGTGTGAACAGTAATAATGCATTTGTGACTCCTTCCCTGTAAAGCAGAAAGAGATGCACTAATTCTGGGCATTTAAGTCGTCTTCATGGCTTAAGAGTAGAATTCCCTCAATGAAAATCTTTTTCTGCTGTTTTTGTCAATACTACATAAATCAACAGTGACTTAAATACTGTGGCGGAAAAGGAAAAATATGAGACAAGTGGGAACAAATGGTTTGACAACAGTTTGCTGCCTGAAGTGGTGGTAAGGTCCCATCTGTATTTTTTATCTAGCTACAGCAGAAATGCGATCTGTAGCATGGGCATATGCTGAAAATTTTAACCATGTTCTCTGGGTTTTCTAGAGCCTTTTATAAGAGTAGTTAACCAACGTGAGATCCAGAGCAGTGTTAAGTAAATCCTAACTGCATACATATTAACTATTATCACAAGGCTATAAAGCTAATAATGTTTTGTTTAATTTCAGGAAAGTCTGGCAAAGAAAGCAGCTAAAGCTATAAAGAGGACAACAAAGAAAACTTATGAACTTGGTCCTGGTGCACAAACAATTTGTAAGTATGACTTTACTACAACAATAGGCATGACAGCATATCCTTGCTAGCATCAGAAGACAGCTTTTGAACAGAAAACTGAAGCTCTGGTTTCAGGTAACTTACCTGTTTTCCCTTCCTCCCATAGATTTAGCTCCTGGAGGTTCAGACGACTGGGCTTACGATCTTGGTATTAAATATTCTTTTACCATTGAGCTTCGGGACACAGGAACTTACGGATTTTTGCTTCCTCCTCAGGAAATTAAACCAACTTGCTTAGAAGCACTTTCTGCTGTCAAAGAGATAGCTCAACACATTCTTCAAAATTTGTGATGTTGAATATAATTTATTCCAGCATGACTGTACTTAGTTAGCTCAAATAATAATAAAAAAGCTTGCTGCTTTATTAAAATTATTTTTATATAGGCAAAAAAAAAGAATGACTGCACCCCCCGTACTTCATTTTAAAATACATCAGTTTTTTTCAACCTACTTATATACCTATACCTACAATGGTAGTTCAGTGCACTACATATATATCTATACCTAGTGGGAAGGGGAAAATAGCATAGATAATCTTATGTCCCTTTAGGTGGTGGGAACTCCAGGTGATGTAGCATTGAATGTGCCTCTGATTGACATGCGGCATGCTGGGCAGACCCCATCCATAGAAGAGATTCCCCCGTTTCGGTCATTCAAGCTATTATAGGATTTCCTTACAAGAAAACAACCCTATTCATCGCTTCCACTGTCAAACAGAAAGGATGTTCACAAGAGAACTTCTCGCTGCACGTTTAGATAAAGGCAAGGACACACAGGTGGCCAAATCACTGATAGAAAGTGGGAGCTGCCCACAGGCTCCTCCACTACAATTAGCTGGCCAAGTTTATTTGTCCTGAGGCTGAAGGTTTGTGCAGCACAACACAGGCCTGAAGGCTTTTTCCCAGGGCCTGTAGTGACAGGACAAGGGGCAATGGTT